>NC_084480.1:114915237-115215237 GCF_030035675.1 Rhineura floridana | reverse complement strand
GAAGGGTCAAATCTGTAAAGATGTTTGGAGCAGTCACGTTAAAAGATAATGGCAGGGTATTCCAGGCAGGGGGTTGCCAACCCTGCTTGGAGATGGATGTCTTTGCAGAGGATCCCTAGTCAAGGTTTACCAACAGCACAATCCAAACTATATCTACTCAGAAGTCAGTCCTGTTGAGTTCTATGGGGCTTAATCCCTTAGTAAGTGTGTTTAGAATTGTAGCCTTCAGGAGCATCCATCTTTATTCCCCAATGCTCCCATCTAACATCTCCACAACACTAGGCTCCTTTGTCCCTACAGTGGCCTTCTGGTGACTGGCCTGGCCTGAAGGCATTTAAGCCCTTCTTGCTGAAAGCAAGTAGGCTAGATTAAATGTTCCCTACCCAGGCTCCATCTTTTAGCTAAGATTTCTATTTTAATTTCCAATCAGATTATTTTTTTAATTGTATGCTCCAAGCAACTGTGATTGATGCTTAATGTATCATGCTTAATGACATCACTTGGGCCTGCCCCATGACATCACTCAGGCCCACCCCATGACATCACTCGGGCCCACCCCATGACATCACTCAGGCCCACCCTCTGACATCACTAGGGCCCGCCCCTCAAATCTCAGGTTTTGGGATGCGTTCTGACCTGGCAACCCTAAACTTGATAATACTTTACTGCTCTAAATACAATGACCAGTTCACATCACAGATGGTTTTGTCCTTCTCCTCTGAGTTTAATGGCATTGCAAGGCCAGAGGAAAGGCCCTATTCCTACCCCTTACTTACTATAGCATTATTGTGGCTCACATATCTCTCAAAAACATCCATAGAGTCTCTGACACTGAACCCCAAATATTCTTCTTAGAAGTTTGTGAGGTGGAAGAAACAGATTGTCATGCAATGTGGGATTCTTTAAAATGATTCTGGATATGAATATGTATTGTCATATATATTTTTACACAATTATAATTATACAATATGAACTATCCTCTCCCCAGTTTCCAATCTACATTACAAGAAAAGTGCTGCAGTTTTAAACTCATTGACTTGGAAATTTCACATCTCAGGTATTGGACATTGCTTCAAAGTAAGTGCACATAGGACTGCACCCTGAGAGGATATCAAGGCCAAAGAATTCAAAGAAAATCCAGGGTAAATAGTCCCAATCCACCCAATCTTACAGCTCTTACTAAAACTACTTTCTCCCTATTTAACTTTGCCTGGGGGCACATGCCAGAAGTGGGTGAAGCCAGAGTCAATGTTGGCTCTGGCTTCAAAACAATGATATATTGGGTTTCTATCCCATCGCACCCACTCACTGAAAACACTGCATCGGGAGGATGTTCACCCAGTTAAGGAAAACTTTGTCCATTAAATGCATGAGTTTTAAGGAAAATATTTAAGGAAAATGACTTGAGAAAAGGCCTTTATAAAAATGAATTTACTATGATTTACATAATAATAATGTTAGCGTGAGAGCATAGAACATGTACAAAAAGCACAATCGTTGTAGCTGAAATAAGCCCAAGCACTTTTCAAAATCTTTTCAAGAGTGCTAAGGAGCTGGCCTTGCCTTTAAAAGTCCCAAGGGTCAGGGCTGAGTTCTCTACCTGTAATCCCCAATATAATTTCCTTGATGCTCCAGTGATATTTTCACTATGTGTTCATTGTATCATGGTAGCAAACACTATTAACAATTCTAGCTTAACCAAGGCCTTTAAAGGTCTTTCTCTACTCTTCCAGAGTTAGGAATAAAGAAGGTGCACATGTATCTTGCCATGTTGGCAGATACTGATTAGAAAACATTAAGTTAAGAGTTCAGAGGTTAAAAGTACAGTGGATTTCTAGGTGAAAGGTTAGCAATATCACAGCTAACACGAGAGAGAATATAACTCATATTTTCATTGTGTCTCAATATTTGTACAATATTAGATGCAACAATCCAATCATTAACTCAATAACAATCTATTATGCTTTACTCTCTGGAGCAGACATTTCTCTGTGATCACAATGTCTTTTTCCTAAAGATTTCTTTTGTACTTCTGCATACCTTGAGGTTCTGTAGGCCTGCTGAAACCTTCCTTTTGGTGGTGGTTTTGCTAGAAAAAGATCCACACAGAGAATGAATTTGCTATTAGTATATAGGATACTAGTAAATGATTTACTATACTACCACCTGCCATTTTCCCTCAATTTTGTGAATACTTTGCTTACTCCAAAGGATTGCCAGTGTCTTTATTTCTCTCGGCAAGTCTTTCTTCCTCTCTTTTGGTTAAACCCATGCCACTGAGTGGCCAGAATTTGTCAAAGAACTCTAGAGTAGTGGCCACAGATCAGGGGGAAGGGAAAAGGTCTCATAGTCTGTCTCTCATATTTCCAATGAAAGGATATCAGGTAACAAGCCTTTCTCTAACACCTTAGAAAACTACTGCTCTGTATTGTGTGGGTTACTCAGTTTTGAGCCAAATATTCCAGTGCCCAATGATCTGACTGAGAATAAGGTAGCGTCATGTACTTTTATGACAATCGAGGAATGGATGGGCTCACACAGAATCTAGGAGAGGTGAGCTGTGAGCTGCAAAGCAGAGCTGCAAGGTATCTGAGGCATGACAGGAAGACCAAGATGACATGCACTGGGGAAATAAATGTCACATATTCATTTGAAGACTGGCTACAAAGGTCCAGTTAGGAGAGTCTTCATAAAAAGGGAATGGGGTGTGTGTTTCCTATTCATGTGATGCCTTTCAGACATTTTTAAAATTATTATTGATTTTTATATGAATATTTCTAGTCCACCCTTCATCTCAGTGGATCCTAAGGCAGGATACATAAAACAAAATACTAAACCACACACACACACACATCAGTTTAAACGAGAAGAGCAACCAATGCTGCAGAGCAGGCTAAACTGTCACCAACAAATGAATACAGTGCAACACTAAAAAGACAGCTGGTATAGCACAGTGGGGAGGAGAGCCTGGCTGGGAGTCCAGAGTCTGTGAGTTCAAATCCCTGCTCATGTCTCCTGGGTGTCAAGGGCCAGCTAAAGTCCACCCCCACAGTGAGTGGCTCAGGGGTTATGTGCCCTGCCACCTGTGCAGCCGTGGGCAAGCTGCAAGGAGCCAGTTGCCCCTCAGCTGGCAGTTGCAGACAAGGAAGGGGCTGACTTGTGCAGCTGTGGCAAGCTGAGCACGCCCTAGCCAGCTGGGAGGACTAGCCTCAGAGGGAGGCAATGGTAAACCCTCTCTGAATACTGCTTACCATGAAATCCCTATCCATAGGGTCGCCATAAGTCGGGTTCGACTTGAAGGCAGTCCATTTCCATTAGCAACACTAAAAAGCAGACAAGTTAAATCTTTACTTGGCATCAAAATGATAAAAGTGTTAGCACCAAGCACACTTCTAAGAAGAGAACATTTCAGAAGCAAGGAGAGGGGCACTGCAGACAAGGCTCTTTCTCACATCATCACATAACACAGCTTCCCCCAACAGCTGCACACAGAGAAAAGCCTCCTCTGAAGATCTTAAGGCATAAGGCAAGGAGATATATGGAGAGATGCACTAAATCAGGATAATGCTAGTGCCATCCCTCACAGAACTTTCCCAAATCCCCACTTGTCTACAATTCATTTGTGTTTTCTCTCCTATTACATGTTGAATAGTTCATGCTATTATTTGAAGCGCTATTTGTGGGGAAATATATCATGTATTTGACCTGTCAGCATGTCACTGATCATTTGCTGCATATATTTTCGCTCAACTTTATATCCTTCTATTTTCAATTGGCACTGTCGGTT
The DNA here is from genome assembly GCF_030035675.1 of Rhineura floridana. Lineage (NCBI taxonomy): Eukaryota > Metazoa > Chordata > Lepidosauria > Squamata > Rhineuridae > Rhineura > Rhineura floridana. The sequence goes on along the minus strand of NC_084480.1, from coordinate 115,211,450 downwards.
TTTTGCTGCCCCACTTTGCTTCTTCTGAAAATTCTCCTTTAAATAGAACACACTGTCCCTAAATATAAGAATCCTGTCTGAGCCTGGTTTGATGTTTCTCATTATTAACTGTTCCTCCATGACCTCCTTCATTCTTTACCCATTGTAGATTTTCAGGCTAGCTACCTTTTGGGGTTTCTTCTCATGCAGACATTAACATTATGAATAATAAACTAGTAATGTTTATTGTATTGTAGCAATTTCCCCCTTAACTGCTCCTATTGATTTTCTTCTACGAAATGTCCCTCTATCCCATTTTGTACTGGCCTTGCTTTTCTGCAGCTCCAAGTCACCAGTTTGTTGCTGGGCGCATATTCTAAATATATGAGAGATGTTTTGTATCTTCATCATTCATAGTTAATTTCAAACATACTTGACATTTTTACATTTCCACTCTTTTAAAAGTCATTATATTGATTGACACTCACAGGCACATACTTTGCTTCTCTAATATCTCTGGTTAAAGGTCCATCATTCTTTATTTATCTTGATTGACTAGGGGGTCGGGAGCTGTAATAGATTCCTCCTGCAGAGAGCCCTGGCATACAATGTCTTTGGTGGATAATTGATTCAGGCATCAAACACCAAATTTTTATTGGCAATTACGGTGGTGGCACCCATTATCCTTCTGGCTGCAACAACATGGTGTGCAATTTTGCATGCCATGTCATGCTGGCCCTGAGTAACTGGAAGCGACAACTTGTCGAGTCTCAAGGCAACAGTTTTATCTACCAATGGAGTGGAAAAAATATGCAATACCACAACTGCAATCAGGCAACACACCTTCAATTGGCAACCTGGAGCACATAATAAGTAGCTGTTTGAAAAAGAAGACCTTGAATTGCCATGATATACTCATAGGCTAGTAGCCACAAAGGTTTGGCACAGAGATTTAGCACTGTATCCCAAGAATATGTGGCATATAAAATAGGAGAGGCAATTAAATAATATGTGTTCTGCCCCCAAATCTGAAAGAGTACAAAGAATGATATACCAGGGACAAAAAAGTCATGCGAAGTAATAAACATTCTCAGCTGGTAAAATAATACACTTGTATATATATTAAATTCTAATTAGCAAGCTCTTTATTAAGTAACTTGTAAATGTCAGGTCAGGAAGTGCAAAATCTGAAAGGAGTTACAAAGAAAAAGAATGTAGCTAGAATGTAGTGACCTGTGTTGTTTGGCAAATAATTATCTTTCTGTGTCCATAAATTCATACCAAAGAGGACCATCAACATCAGTGCTTGTCTGATCAAATCGTCAGACCTTGTGAAGTTCCTCTGTTCTAGGAGTTGACAAAGAAGCAGATAAGGCATCACTGGTGCCAAGTGCAGATTTGTGGGATAAGCACATAAAACAAATCCAAATGTTCTTTTGAAGAGTTTTCCTGGTTGGCATTGAAGCTTGAGGTTATGTGAAAGGTTCCATGCAACTCTGCAGGCACTGTTTGTGTGTCCTCGCAGATAAGCAGGCCATTAATGGGGATAGCCCTCCTCTACTGTTGTTCTCCAGTGGCTGGTAGAGAGCCCTTGATATCCTCCAACAGCAGCAGTTGTTAGGGTGGCATAGGCAGGACAGTGTTACTCACTTGGTCCCAATGGCAAGTGTCACTGCTGGTTACCAAAAGAGGGAGGAGAATGGGTGAGGTGCAGGAAGCAGTGCAGATGTTGCAGTGGAGCCAAGCTAATGTTCCTGCTGCTATGCCCATATTGCACTGAGCTCTGCACACCTACCTCCTCTCCCTTTGGGTAACCAGCAGTGATGCTCAGCACTGAGCATGCTCAGCATTGGGAAGCCAAGTGGGCAATGCTGTCCTACCTGCGCCACCCTGACAGCCACTGCTGCTGAGGCATAAGGAGAAGGTGAAGCACAGATTCTTCCCACATGGCCTGGGACTTTTCATCTTAGCCCAGTGGGTGAGGGTTAGGTTATGACTGCAGGGTAAGCTATATTACGACCCCCATGGCACTCAAACTAAGTCCAAACTGTTTTGTCCCACTTTTATATCAGTTAAATAAACTGGAGAGAGAGAGAGATGCCTGTTAAATCACAGTCTGCCATCACTACAGACCAGCCAGTGGCAACAACCAGCTGGGTAGATAAAGCAGACAGATCTGAGACTGAGGAAGATATTTTACGGGAGAATGAAAACAGTGATAAAGCTTTTCCTAGTTTTATGTTTAGATTCTCAGATGCTTTGTTTTTATAGATACCCTAGTTGAGGCTTCAGAGACGTTTAGCTTGCAGGCTTCCCATAGGCATCTGGTTGGCCATTGTGATCACAGGATGCTGAACTAGATGGGCCTTTGACCTGATCAGGCAGGGCTCTTCTTATGTTCTTATATTCTTAGAAGTTCTGTATTCAAATGAAAGCCAAAGAAGGAGCGTTGTTACATGTACTATTCTGCCCAGTATTTTGTTGACTTCATCTTGCTCAAGAAGGTCAGAGGATATAAAGAGATCTTTGCTATGGTGTATTGCTTCTGAACCTGAGATAATCCATCACCTGGTGGCAGGCTGCACACAGTTAGCATGAAGAGAAACCTCAGTTGTCAGATTCACATCAGAGCCTATCCCGATTTATCCACTGTACAAAGCTCTTTAAATGAAAATATATAGAACCTGGTTACAAGACGTCACAGAGGTCAACTCTATTTGTCAGTATACTGAAAGAGAAACCAGTTCAGGATGACCACATCATTAGATGTTATTGAATTCCCTTAACAAACAGGAACCTACCTTCAAAGTCCAGGTTGTTCTGGCACATATAATGTGTCTGTCACTTTATCAGTGTACGCAAGCTGCTAAGATCCTGGGAGATGGTAGGCTTGGGAAGAAACAGTTTATTTTTCACATGACAGTAAGAAATTTGTTTATATGAACACCAGCTACCCAGATTTATGGGTAGATTTATGGACCCTCTTTTGTTTTACTTCACTGTTGTCGCCTGTGTTACAGGCATCTGTGTCATCACTTTGCATTCAAAGATGATAGGAATATAGGCCCTCGCCCATTCTGCAGTTGTTGCCCACCGTGATGTAGCTAACCTTGGGCTAGCTGATAACTAGATGGGGATGAGCAAACATAGAAAGCTGTTTTATATAGAAGCAATCCATTGGTCCATTTAGCACAATGCTGTCGGCACTGACTGGCAGCTGCTCTCCTGGGATTCAGGCAGGAGTATTTCACAGTCCTACCTGGAGATGCCAGGGATGCAAAAGGAGAGTCTGGAGTTATATGAAGTACACAATAGGAACATGGAATGTGAGAAGCATGAACCACGGAAAGTTAGAAACTGTTGTTTAGAAATTATTGTTGTTGTTTAGAAAGTTTAGAACAACAACAATTTGTTATTGTTTAGAGAGTTAGAAAATGTTGTTTTATGCTTAGGGACAACTAGGAAGAGATGGTATTTAACCAGTTAGAAATTGCCAAGCAAGAAATGGAACATATCAACATTACAATACTTGGCTTGAGTAAATTAAAATGAACGGGAACAGAACATTTTTAATCAGGCAACCACAAAATATTTTATGCAGGTAATGATAAATTAAGAAGAAATTGGGCTGCTTTAATAGTGAGCAAAAGCAAATAGGAGCTATAAAGCAAGGTCTGAGCGAGTGATATCAATGAGATTTAATGGGAAACCAATTAATATAACCATCATTTAAGTCTATGCTCCAACGGCAAACACAGAAGAGGAATTGGAGAGATTTTACACAGACGTACAGGAAGAAATTGATCACACACCAAAACAAGATGTTCTGATAATCATGGAGGACTGGAATGCAAAGTAGGGAACACAGAAGAACTAGAAATTGTGGGGAAATGAGGCTTAAGAGATAGAAATGAAGCAGGAAAAAGGCTTATTGAATTCTGTAAAACCAATAATTTTTTTTTTGCAAATACATTTTTGAGCAACCAAAAAGACGACTGTACACGTGGACATCACCAAATGGTCAATATAAGAATCAAATTAATTATATAATTAGTAGCAGAAGTTGGAGAAATTCCATACCTTCTGCGAAAACAAGATTTGTTGATACCAAAACAAGGTGTACTGATAATCATGGGAGACTGAAATGCAAAAGTAGGAACAGAGAAGAACTAGGAATTGTGGGAAAATGAGGCTTAGGAGACAGAAATGAAGCGGGGGGAAAGGCTTATTGAATTCTGTGAAGCCAATAATTAGTTTCTTGCAAAAACATTTTTTGAGCAACCGGAAAGACGACTCTACATGTGGACATCACTCAATGGTCAATACAGGAATCAAATTGATTATACAATTGGTAGCAGAAGATAGAGAAGTTCCATACTTTTGGAGAAAACAAGGCCAGGAGCAGACTGCAGCACAGATATGAACTGGTAATATTGAAAATCAGAGTAAAGCTGAAGAAAAACAACAAAGCAATCATAATGCCAAAATACAATTGAAATAACATGCCAGTAAAATATAAAGATCAAATAAGGAACACATCTGAGGCTTTAAACGTAGTTGACAGAGAACCAGATCCTGTAATTTTATTATTGTACATGTTTCTATGTTCACCGCCCAGAGAGCTGTTTGCTAGTCGGGCGGTATATAAGCTTAATAAAATAAAATAAATAAAATATGGAGTGAAGCCAGAGACATTGTCAGGGAAGAATGCAAAAAGACAATACTTCTAGTTAAAAAGAGAGAAAGATCTCAATGGATGACTGAAGAAACTCTTAAAATGGTTAAAGAGAGAAGGAAAGCAAAAGCAAAAGCAGACAGAAACATAGTCAGAACCAAACTGCAACAATACAGCGACTAGTACGTAGGGGCAAAGAGAACTATTACAATAGTTATTGTATAGAAACAGAAGAGGATAATAAAAAAATAAAATAAAATAAAAAGACAGAACAAGAGCCCTATTCTAAAAGATTAGAGAAATTAAAAGGGACATTTAAAACAAGAGTAGGGATGCTGAATAATCAAAAGGGGAACACACTGACTGACTGAGATAAAACAAAAAGGAAGATGGAAGCAATACACTGAAGAACTCTATAAAAGAGATGCAAGGATTCATTCATGGAGGAACCATATGATGAAGAACCAGAAATTTTAGAATGTAAGGTAAAAGCTGCTCTTAAAATACTTGGAAGAAACAAATCACGAGGAAAAGATGGCATACCAATAAAGTTGTTGCAAGCTACAGAGACTGAATCTGTCCAAATTTTGACAAAAAATGTCAACAAATATGGAAAAGTAAGCAATGGACAGGTTTGTGCAACCACTTCTGTGCTGGATCCTTGCCCTTCTTGGCTAATGAAAGCTAGCAGGGATGGAACAGCCGGCTGGGCCAGGGAAGTGATTAATGCCTCTCTGCGAGAGGGGGTGGTCCCTGGCTGCCTGAAAGAGGCAGTAGTGAGACCACTCCTGAAGAGGCCCTCCCTAGACCCAGAAAATCTTAATAACTATAGGCCGGTAGCAAATGTTCCATTCCTGAGCAAGGTCCTGGAACGAGTGGTTGCGGGCCAGCTCCAGACACTCTTGGATGAGACCGATTATCTGGATCCATTTCAGTTGGGTTTCAGGCCTGGTTTTGGCACGGAAACAGCCTTGGTCGCCCTGTATGATGACCTTTGTCAGGAGAGAGACAGTGGGAGTGTGGCTCTGTTGATTCTCCTTGATCTCTCAGCAGCTTTCGATACCATCGACCATGGTATCCTTCTGGGAAGACTGGCTGAGTTGGGAGTGGGAGGTACTGCATTGTGGTGGTTCCACTCCTACTTGGCAGGTTGCCTCCAGAAGGTGGTGCTTGGGGAACATTACTTGGCACCCTGGACTCTCCAGTATGAGGTTCCGCAGGGTCAGTTCTGTCCCCCATGCTGTTCAACATCTACATGAAACCGTTGGGTGCGGTCATCCGGAGCTTTGGAGTGTGTTGCCATCAGTATGCTGATGACACGCAGCTCTATTTCTCCTTTTCATCTTCTTCAGGTGAGGCTGTCAATGTGCTGAACTGGTGCCTGGCTGCGACAATGGACTGGATGAGGGCTAATAAACTGAGGCTCAATCCAGACAAGACTGAGATGCTGCTAGAAGGTGGTTGTTCTGACCAGATGGTGGATGTCCAACCTGTCCTGGATGGGGCTGCACTCCCCCTGAAGGAGCAGGTTCATAGCTTGGGTGTTCTCCTAGAACCACCTCTGTCACTTGAGGCTCAGGTAGCCTCGGTGGCACGGAGTGCCTTCTACCAACTTCGGTTGGTGGCCCAACTACGTCCCTATCTGGACAGGGATAACCTGGCTTCAGTTGTCCATGCTCTGGTAACCTCCAGATTAGATTACTGCAATGTACTCTATGTGGGGCTGCCTTTGAAGACGGTTTGGAAACTGCAGCTTGTGCAAAATGCAGCGGCCAGATTGGTAACAGGGACCAGACGGTCTGAACATATAAAACCGATTCTGGTCCGCTTGCATTGGCTGCCTGTATGTTTCTGAGCTCGATTCAAGGTGCTGATTTTGACCTATAAAGCCTTACATGGCTTGGGACCACAATACCTGATGGAACGCCTCTCCTGATACAAACCCACCCATACACTCTGTTCAAGATCAAAGGACCTCCTCCGGGTGCCTACTCCAAGGGAAACACGGAGGGTGGCAACAAGGGAGAGGGCCTTCTCAGTGGTGGCTCCGAAATTATGGAATGATCCTTAGGACGAGGTGCGCCTGGCGCCAACACTGTTATCTTTTCGGCGCCAGGTCAAGACTTTCCTCTTCTCCCAGGCATTTTAGCATGTGTTTTAAATTGTTTTTATATTGTTTTAAATTTTAAAATTGTGTTTTAAATTGTTTTTAAAATATGTGTTTTAAATTGTTTTTAAAATATGTGTTTTAAATTGTATATTTGTTTTAATATTTTTGATTGCTGTAAACCGCCCAGAGAGCTTCGGCTATGGGGCGGTATACAAGTGCAATAAATAAATAAATAAATAAATGGCCCACAGACTGGAAGCGTTCAATATATATCCCAATTCCAAAGAAAGGGGATCCCAGGGAATGCAGTAATTATCGAACTATTTCCTTAATATCCCATGCAAGTAAAGTAATGCTCAAAAGTCTACAACAAAGGCTCTTACCATATATGGAGTGAGAAATGCCAGACGTCCAAGCTGGATTTAGAAAGGGAAGAGGCACCAGAGATCATATTGCAAACATACGTTGGATAATGGAACAGACCAAGGAATTTCAGAAGAAAATCACCCTGTGCTTTACAGATTACAGCAAAGCCTTTGATTGTGTAGATCATGAAAAACTATGGAATGCTTTTAAAGAAATGGAGGTGCCACAGCTTCTGATTGTTCTGATGCGTAACCTATACTCTGAACAAGAGGCTACTGTAAGGACAGAATATGGAGAAACTGACTGGTTCCCAATCGGAAAGGGTGTGAGACAGGGGTGTATTTTATCACCCTATTTGTTTAATCTATAGGCAGAACATATCATACAGAAAGCAGGATTGGACCAAGATGAAGGAGATGTGAAAATTGGAGGGAGAAATATCAATAATTTAAGATATGCAGACGATACCATACTACTAGCAGAAACCAGTAATGATTTGAAATGAATGCTGATGAAAGTTAAAGAGGAAAGCACAAAAGAAGGACTACAGCTGAACATCAAAAAGACTAAAGTAATGACAACAGAAGATTTATGTAACTTTAAAGATGACAAAGAGGACTTTGAACTTGTCAAGGATTATCAATACCTTGGCACAGTCATTAACCAAAATGGAGACAATAGTCAAGAAATTAGAAGGAGGCTAGGACTGGGGAGGGCAGCTATGAGAGAACTAGAAAAGGTCCTCAAATGCAAAGATGTATCACTGAACATCAAAGTCAGGATCATTCAGACCATGGTATTTCCGATCTCTATGTAAGGATGTTACAGTTGGACAGTGAAGAAAGTGGACAAGAGAAAATTCGACTCATTTGAAATGTGTTGTTGGAGGAGAGCTCTGTGCATACAATGGACTGCAAAAAAAGACAAATAATTGGGTGTTAGAACAAATTAAACCAGAACTATCACTAGAAGCTAAAATGATGAAACTGAGGTTATGATACTTTGGACACATAATGAAAAGACATGATTCACTAGAAAAGTGCATAATGCTGGGAAAAACAGAAGGGAGTAGAAAAAGAGGAAGACCAAACAAGAGATGGATTGATTCCATAAAGGAAGCCACAGACCTGAACTTACAAGATCTGAACAGGGTGGTTCGTGACAGATGCTTTTGGAGGTTGCTGATTCATAGGGTCACCATAAGTCTAAATCGACTTGAAGGCACATAACACACACACCTCATTAGTAATGACCATCAGTGGTTATCGCAATTCTAATCAGCACACTGTAAACCAACAATACTCTGGCTCAAAGTGATCCCAAGTTCCAAAAATATAATCTAAAACAACACTAATGATAATTCAAGAAATTATTAAAAGTGCAAACTCAAATAAGGTAAATAGCAGACAGTATATCATGAAGTTTTAAGTTCCATAAGTTGATTATGCCATGTATGAAGACTTTCTTTTGGTTTTTCTGCTTATGTGGTTACTGTTTTGAATTTTCCCATCATGTATCGGTGGTATGTCTCAGTTGCCAATGATATTTATTTATTTATTGAGTGGTAAAAACTGCTTAATAAAAAAAATGCTCTAAGCAGTATACACAAACAATATAAAATAATTTCCAATAATGCACAGATAAAATCAGCAAAATTTAAAAGCAAATATTAAACACACCATATCAAGTATCTATTCTGTATACCAGGGATGGGGAACCTCTGGCTTGCAAGCCTAATTAGACCCAACATGAGTCTCAGGTTGGCCCATGAGGCTGTTTTCCCCAAACTACACCCACCTGGCTTACTCCTGATGTTATATGGGACGCCAGGGACGAGGCAGAGAAGGCTATTGCTACAAAAGAACAATTTAGTGCTTCAATTGAGCTCCTGCTTGTTTTTCCCCCAAGCGGGGCTCACAAACTGATGATACCTGATTGGCACTAACAGAGAGAGCCCCATTGAGATAATCTGAACTAGGAAGTGAACCATCAGGAACCCCCAGATCAGCCAATGGGCCTCCTCTTCAGCGCCACTTTGAAGGCATGCTTTCATTGACAGTGCACTTTCAACGAAGCTCACTGTGAGCTCTCTTGATGTCTGTTTGCAGGCATGGTTTGGATTCAAACTACGTGTGCAAATGGATTTTTTCCTCTGCACAAAACTGCACCTGCAAACAGACTTCAAAGGAGCTCACTGTAAAAACTGCTCATTATGATGTCAGGTGATTGAAAGGTGGGCATCCTTGCCCACCTGTCAAAACTGGCCCACAGAGGTGGGGGAATTAAGGATCCAGCCTACTGGTCAGATCCAGCTCCCCATTCCTGCTTCAGTTGTTCCTACTAAGCAACACACACACATACGCACACACAAAGGCATGGAGAAGCAAGCTGTTAATTCTGACTACAGCACCTGGGAGAAGTGTAAGTATTATTTTTGATACCATGCACACTAATTACCTTCAGAAAAATAAACAATGGCAAAACATGCTTTACCTTGAGCTCTTAATTTAATTTGTCCTAATTAAGTGTTGCTCCTTGTAACAAAGTCATGTTCAGAACACACAATCAGCCTTTCTTCTCCTTCCCTCACAATCCCTTTGTAAAGGTTCAAAATAGAGGTTGTCATGAAAACAACGAGACGTTTGCTTTTTAAAAAAAGTTTTGCATCAGCTGCGTTAAGTACAGCTTCAAAATAGATGGTGGCACAAGAGCAGCATATGCTCCTGCACATTGTACACTGCAGCGGCTATGCTTCATCCCTTCATAAAGTGCCACCTCAGATACAGAGAACAATTGGCCTTAAAATGTTTAGAGCCTCACTTTGGGAAGCTGTTACAGTACACCCATGAATAGTTTCAGTGGCCTCGAGCTCACTGAAGTGGTAAACCTGTGTCTGGGCTGTGATACTTCCCAATGCAGGCGAGAGTGCATGCTACTCAGTGCTCCGCTGAATGAACAAATGTGTTAATTAATTAATCCCCCCAACAGAAAACTCGTTGTCACAAAAGAGTTCTAGCCTTCTCTCTTGACAAGTGACTTTTCTCTGAGGAGCAATGTCCTCCCCCTTCTTTTCTTTTCTCTTTTCCGGAAGGAACATTTTATCAGATGAGCCTCTGCCTGGAGCCTGAAGTGGTATAGCCAGGAGACACAGGTTTACTGCCTCAGTGAAAATTAGGCCAGTGACACACTGTTCCAGAGTGGATCACAGGACACACACGCACGCAGAAAGGGATGCTCCATCACTAGATGCCAGAGTGTTTATTTTTATTTTGCATTCAGTGCACATTTTTAAAAGTCACTTATTTTCATGCCAAAGATGGCACGCTATTATTCTCTGCATCTTTTTTTCCCCCCTGTAGGAGGCAACCAACATTCCATACCCAAGATTAAAAACAGATATTCCTGCCTAGGCATAGAACTAGATTTACTCGTATCAATATTTTTTTTTTGAAAAATAAACTCAGTGCTGTAGTGCTCTGGCAGAAAGCTGGGGGGGGGGGGAGAAAAGCAATATAGCAACACCTATCTATCCAATCTTTGTTTTCATTCTGCTTTTAGAATGTCTGCATCAGCTTCTGAGACTAAATTAATTTTTGAGCAAGCAGGTGTCTGAATGCTTATTCTAACCATAATATATCTGCTTGTTTTTTCATCAACTGGGAATATGCACACTGTAGCATCCATACTCTGTTCATAGGGTTTTCGTGGTAAGAGGTATTCAGAGGTGGTTTACCATTGCCTTCCTCTGAGTTTGGGTGCATCTTAGTCTGGTGTCTCAGCTTTGAGCGTTCTGCTATGGGTGCCCCTGCTAGGAGTGTAGCCTCTTGGTCTAGACTCCTGATGATATTGCTCTTAGCTTCTTCAACACTCTCAAACCCCCTCACCACGTTAAGCTTTGCACATACCATGGAACGCGAAAAAGACAAATAATTGGGTGTTAGAACAAATTAAAGCAGAAATGCAGCTTCGCGTACCTGCGCGAAGCTCTGGGGAGCGGTAGCACAGTTGCGGCCGAGGGTGAAGTTGCAGTAGCCATTTTGAAGAAGGGAACGTCGCGCGTCGCATTGGGATGACGCGCGATGTTCCGCACGGAGGGGGCGGAGCTACGGGCCTATTTAAGCCCGCTCAGCCCCCTCCGACTTCCTCTTGGCTCGCGACGACGAAGAGAGGAAGAATGACGGCATGGGACAGACGGAGCTACTGAACAGCGAGGGACAGAAAGCGGTGGCCATTTTCTGGCCGCATGGTCAATGCTTGGGCCTGATCAGCCCATTTAAGGTGGCAGCCATGAGGGCAACGACTGTTAATGCTGCTGCGTGGCTGCAGGTGGCCTGGTGGTGAGGCCTGGCCAAGTTAAGCAAGATTACACAAACATCCTCCCCCCTATACAGGGAGGAGGGAGTGGATGTTAAACAAGGATTACAACCACATACATTTAAATATTACGCAAATATATTTAGGCAGTTAAAGGGATAGATAGATAGATGGAGAGAGAGAGAGAGAGATGCATCCCTGTGGGTTGCTGATTTCTCCCCCCCCCAATAAAAGGGGAAAGGGGTGAAGGTAATATAAGAGTACCACTTAGATATATTGAACATTTACATTAAATATTAAATAATTAATGATAAATAGATATGAGCCCAATGCCTCCTAAGAAGGAGAGAGTTGGGCCAAAAGGGGCATGTGCCTAGCCAGCAGGCCTCGCTAAAAAGGGCCTAGCGGGCAGGAAGCGTCTGGGCTGATAATGGTAAAAGAAAGAAACACATTTATAAATAAAGTAAAATACAATAAAGATATCAAGTTAATAAACATGCTATATATGTATTTGGCACCCCCTTGCTGCCTAGGCCTTTGGGCATTTAAAACCACACACACACCCTTAGCCCAGGGCAGATTGTGGGAGAAAAGGTGGTTTAGTGTAGTGGTTAGGGTGTTGGACTGCGACCCAGGAGACCAGGGTTCGAGTCTCCCCAACTGCTATGAGGCGCAATGGGTGACCTTGGGTCAGTTACTGCAGGCTCAGAGCAAATTATGGGAGGAGGCTGTGTTATAACACGATTCTTCACACTTTACACTTTTTACAACAAGCCAGTAAGACAGCTGCACAGGCTTTTCGAGCCTGCCAACACAGGCCCTATTTCCCCCTTTGACTGCCAAGGCTGGGTGTGAGTTCAGCCTAGGTAGGGGGCGCAACACAGTGAGGGATGTGGGTGAGGCCCTGGCAGCCTCTATTGGCAATTGTGCAGGGCTCTTTGATTAGGCTTACAGTTTTTTTCCTAGACCTGGGCCTATATTAGGTTGCAGGTACTTTATTCTATTAATTTATTATATGGTGGCTGTTGGGGGATACGGAGCACTTGGCTAAGCTTCCAATTTCTTGCTAGGCCCAGGAATATATTAGGTTGAGGTAATTAATTCTATTATCATTACATTATATGGTGGCCTCGGTGGGGCTGGGTGAGCCTTCTGGGACTTTGTGCCTGTCCTATTTAGATACTAGTGGTGTGCACAGATGACAAGGTTTTGCTAGAAAATGTCTAATCACCATAACTTAGTTGACAGTGATCCTTTTTCAAGTGTCAGTGACACGCTAATTGTTACCTCTGAGACAGAAGTTGCATTTATTTGAATTTAGTCTTGTATCAAAAACAAAGCATATGGCATTTGTTGTACTAAAGAAGGACATGCAAACTTCTGCATGGAATTGAAGGTCTAGCAGATTATAACGTGGCTTGATGGGAGGATAGGAATAAAAAGGACAGCCAGACTGCTTATAAGGCTCTTATCCTAATTCCAGGATCTTAGACTTTACTAAAGCAGGGGTACCTTGACAGGAGTTTAGATTGTTGTTGACACAGAAGCTGCCTTTTAAGTTCCAGGCAGACTCTTCACCCTTTCCTGATGATTTTGTAGCAACAACAACAACAAAAACCTTCTTTGTTAGGATTTCTGATATCATTTACCTGTAGTCATACATAGCATGCAACTTTTATATTGGCACTTCTATTTTGATATCAGTTACTTGAAATCAATGTAGCATGCACATTTTGCATTTGAACATTTATTATTATGGTTGTTTGGAAACCCACTAGGAGAAAGCTGCAGTGGGTCCAAATATTGGTGACAGCAGCATATCCTCAGTCTCTGTGCTTTAGGGGAACTGGATTAGCTGCCATGGAATAGTAGTTGGTAAAGTGTACTTACTCATAAATGATTTACTCCCTTTCTTTGCAGAAGGATATGTGCAGCAGTGAGATATTAGGCCGGAGGCCTTCAAGGGGGTAAGAGGAAGCCTCCAGCTTAAGCTGCTCAGGGACATGTGTCCCTCCCCAGTTAGATTTGAGGTACTACGAACTTCGCTTACTGGCTACCCGGTTTAAAGGGAGGTTTGTCTGTGTTATGGTGTTTTTCTTTTGGTTTCCCGATCCCAGATTCCAACTCCCGGCTGGCCTTCAGGGCATACAGTCTTAAATCTGTCGTAGTTATGGCCCTAGGATGCAGAGGGCATATTACACCTGATTCACCACCAGTCCTGTTTAAGGGGTCAGGCAGTGATGGGTTTATACTGGATAGCCTGGGATAGTGCGCTGCACTTCATTCAACATGGTGCGCGCCTGTGATAGAGATGCCTTATGCATTTTTATGTGGTAGAGCATTATCTATGGACTGCTATATTTCTCATATGGAGTGCTGCAGCTCCTTCGGGGGGGGGCAGTCATGGCTTCCAACTCCCGGCTGGCCTTCATGGCCTACAATCTTCAATCTGTTTTAGTTATGGCGGTAATTGCCAGGGACAGAGTGTAAAGATGTACAGTCGGGCAGAGTTCTTGGCCCCTTTCTGGCCATCCCAGTCAGGTAGGGCCTTAAAAGGCAGTGGGCAAATTACGCCTGATTCACAACCAGTCTTATTTAAGGGGTCAGGCAGTAACGGGTTCATACCTGATAGTCTAGGACCTGTGCTCTATGCTTCATTTAACATGGTGCGCACAGGTGGCAGAGCATTGCCTATGGACTGCTATAATTCTCGCATGGAGTGCTTCAGATCCTTCTGGTAGGGGGCAGTCAGGAGACAAGTGGACTCAGAAACAGTGGGGCACTATCTGTATGATGGGCTGTTCATCGGTAGAGCAGATTTTGGGGTGCATGTTAGCACCTGAGGTCACAGCTTATAGTATGGATATGTAACTGGGGGTTCCCTTGAAAACTGGGAATATGGAGGATCCTGCCCCAGTGTTCACCTTTCTGGGTATCAAGATTGGCTCTGTGCCAGTGTTCACCTTCTGGGTATCAAGATTGACTCTGTGGCCCAGGGCTGCAAGCTGCACAGGGACATGCTTTAACTGTTGCAGATTAGGATCCTGGAGTTTTTCCACTTCTAGCTAAGGCACAGGGTTTTCGAGATCATTCCATGGATTTTAGGGTCCGGTGCATGTTGGCTGGGTGGGCTAGGGAGCGCCCAGCTGCCCCGATCACCACCGTCCTATATCTCCAGAGCTTTTGGAGAAACTCATGAGCCAATGATCAGCTGTATGTTCTTCCACCTATGAAATACAGCTATTTCAAGCAGTGTCCCTTACATGATTTTTGGGGCATTTCGGATTGGAGAAGTAGTGGCTGGGTCTAAGATGAACCAGTCACAGCGCACCCTCTTAATGTCAGATATCAATATGAAAGCAGGCAGTGCTTACCTTACGTTACGTAGGTCTAAGACTGACCAAAGGGGTAGGGGACGGACTGTTATTTTAGCTCCCTCCCCCTTGCCACACATTTGCCCAGTGATGGCCCTGCAAACATTTATGACAGCTAGAGGAGCAGTGAGTGGATATTTATTTGTTCACAGGAATGGTGATCCCCTCACTAAATATCAATTTTGGGCACTTACGAAGAAGGCCCTACACAGATTAGGAATAGACCCATCATGTTTCGGGACCCACTCTTTTAGAATTGGAGCGGCTTCCACGGCAGCGGGGCTGGGTTTTCCACGAGCCAGGCTGCAAGCTGTTGGAAGGTGGGCTTCTGGGGCCTACAGGAGTTATGTCCGCCCCATGAGGGGGCATGGTAATACGGAAGCCTAATGGTGTTGCCTTGTTTTGGCAGGTTGCTGAAGGGGGACAGAGCGGATGCGCATCCTAATCTGCGGCCACAGCATGATTTTCTGGGTGGGCCGTAGGGCCGCGTCGTCTCAGATGGGCTCGCAGCTGGGGCTCAGTCAACAAGCTACTGTACAATGGCTTGGCCGGCAAGGGATGTGCTGGGATGGGCTCCTACCCACCCTGTTCCGGCAAGGGTTAGTGCGTGACGTTCCGCACATTTTGGTCATTCACCTGGGAGGTAATGACCTGGGTTTACTGAAGGGCAGGGCCCTTACTATTCAAGCATGTAGCGACATGCGCGTTATAAGGCAGTGTTGGCCTTCAGTTTGTCTGCTTTGGTCAGACATACTGCCATGCAGGGAATGGCGTGGAGTTTGGGACCCCAGGAGGATAGACTGGGCATGTAAGATGGTGAACCGACAGATTCGGTTGGCGCTTCTTGGGGATGGTGGGTTGCCCATTCCGCATCCACTTATACAGCATTCTAGGGTTGAACTCTATAGGGCCGATGGCGTTCACCTGTCAGACACAGGGAACGACATCTTTTTGCAAGACCTGCAGAGGAGTCTGCTGGAAGTTCTTCTACGCAGTGGGGAAAAGGGGACTAAATAGAGATTTGTCCCCTTTTTGTGGCGGTAAAGTGCGGGAGGGGAAATAGGTAATGACAGCTAGGTGGCCCCCTTAGGCACCTTTCAAGGTGATTGGTGGTTCCGGAGGCCTGTCTCTCAGGGTTATACGGCCCGAGGGCAGGATATGGACTGCTTTTGGGGCCAACTTACCTCATCCACCTGAGGGTTCTACGGCCCCGGGGGGTGGTGACGTGGGAAGGCCTCCCTACTCACCTACAAGGTGTGGCCGGGGCAAGGGGTAAGCAAAAGGGGGCTTGCCATTTGTCCCAGCAGGGGCTGGTCGCCCGAGAGCTGTAGGGCAAGCTGCTTGCCTATAGTTAGTTCCCGCACTTAGGTTTCACCTCTGCAGGTCGCTTTAAACGTTCTTGTTTATAATTTAATAAAGTGGCCCTTTATTCAACCATAGCTGCTGTTGTCTGCGTATTATTTCACCCATCGACCGCAAATGCAGCTTTGCTTACCTGCGCGAAGCTCTGGGGAGTGGTAGCACAGTTGCGGCCGAGGGTGAAGTTGCAATAGCCATTTTGAAGAAGGGAACGTCACGCGTCGCATTGGGATGACGTGCGATGTTCTGCACGGAGGGGGCAGAGCTACAGGCCTATTTAAGCCCGCTCAGCCCCCTCCAACTTCCTCTTGGCTCGCGACGCCCGTCCCGCCCTCCCTCTTTTACAGTGTGACCATGGTCGCTTCGGGGCTGAGTAGGAATTTTTATCCTGCCCACCCTTGTTGGCGGGCAGGTTTTTTGCCTGCTCCACACTTTGGGGGATGGAGGGAACTGGGTTAGAGGGTGTCGTGATTAATAGGCTGTGTTTTGGCTAATTTGGCTAATTTGGTTCAAATCAAATTATTAACATGGACATATTTTGGACACGGATTCGGTAAAGTGCAGGAGGGGAAATAGGTAATGACAGCTAGGTGGCCCCCTTAGGCACCTTTCAAGGTGATTGGTGGTTCCGGAGGCCTGTCTCTCAGGGTTATACGGCCCGAGGGCAGGATATGGACTGCTTTTGGGGCCAACTTACCTCATCCACCTGAGGGTTCTACGGCCCCGGGGGGTGGTGACGTGGGAAGGCCTCTCTACTCACCTACAAGGTGTGGCCGGGGCAAGGGGTAAGCAAAAGGGGGCTTGCCATTTGCCCCAGCAGGGGCTGGTCGCCCGAGAGCTGTAGGGCAAGCTGCTTGCCTATAGTTAGTTCCCGCACTTAGGTTTCACCTCTGAAGGTCGCTTTAAATGATCTTGTTTATAATTTAATAAAGTGGCCCTTTATTCAACCATAGCTGCTGTTGTCTGCGTATTATTTCACCCATCGACCGCAACTGTCACTAGAAGCTAAAATGATGAAACTGAGGTTATCATACTTTGGACACATCATGAGAAGACCTGATTCACTAGAAAATTCCTGAATGCGCTGGGAGATTTGGAGCTGTCTGAAGGCTGCCCGGTCGAAACCTTGGTGACAGAGTGGAATAGGGAGCTCACCAGGGCAATAGACCGGGTGGCTCCGAAACGTCCACTCCCCCTGAATAGAACTCAGACTGCACCATGGTATACACCATGGTTGCGGGGTTTGAGGCAGGAGGTGAGACGGCTAGAACGCCGGTGGCAGAAGTCTCGCTCCGAGGACGGTCGGACACTGGTTAGAGCAGCAATAGCAGCCTACCAAGTGGCAACAAAGGCAGCAAAGAAGGGCTTCTTTGCTGCCTCTATTGCATCTGCAGAATGTTGTCCCAGGAGGTTGTTCCAAGTGGTCCGAAGCCTGGTCGGTCCAGTTGCCCAGGAACCCATGGAGCACTCTAAAGCCTCCTGTGACGCATTTGCAAAACATTTTGCTGATAAAATCGATCGCCTGAAGAGCGTAATTCCGCACGCCGTGGACACAGGAAGCGGGCCAGAGGCGATCAGTTGCGATCCGGTCCGGTGGGATCGGTTTCAGCCTCTTCCCTCTGAGGAAGTGGACAAGGTGCTCTCTACTGTGAGACCGACCACTTGTTTGTTTGACCCTTGCCCCACGTGGCTCATTGTGGGCTGCAAAGAGAGACTGAGCGAAGGGATCATGGCGGTGGTAAATGCTTCCTTGGAAGAGGGTGCATTGCCATCCGCCCTCAAGGAGGCGGTAATAAAGCCCATCTTGAAAAAACCCTCCTTGGATCCCCAAGATTTAAACAACTTTCGCCCAGTCTCCAATTTACCATTCTTGGGCAAGGTGATCGAACGTGTGGTGGCCAAACAGCTACAGACACACTTGGAGGAAACAGATTACTTAGATCCATTTCAATCGGGCTTCAGGACTGGATATGGAACTGAAACAGCCTTGGTCGCTCTGGTGGATGATTTAAGGAGGGCGTTGGATAGGGGAGAACACTCCTTGCTCGTCCTCCTGGATCTCTCAGCGGCTTTTGATACCGTTGACCACGGTATCCTCCTGGATCGCCTGGAGGGAATGGGAATTGGGGGCACTGTTTTACGGTGGTTCCATTCCTATCTCTCTGACAGGCACCAGAGGGTGGCATTGGGAGAGGAGGTTTCAGACCCTTGGCCTCTCAATTGTGGTGTGCCACAGGGTTCTATCCTTTCTCCCATGCTGTTTAACATCTATGTAAAGCCGCTGGGAGCTATCAGGAGATTTGGGTTGCAGTGTCACCAATATGCGGATGACACTCAGCTCTATCTCTCATTTAAGTTCTCACCGGAGTTGGCTGTGGAGACTATTTCCAAGTGCCTGGAGTCTGTAAGTGAATGGATGGGAGGAAACAGGCTGAAACTGAACCCTGACAAGACCGAGGTACTGCTTGTGGGAGATAAGAGAAGGATAGGAGATATTGACCTGACGCTGAACGGGGTTAGATTGCCCCTGAAGGACCAGGTTCGCAGCCTCGGGGTAATTCTTGACTCCCAGCTGTCCATGGAGGCTCAGGTGTCAGCGGTGAGCTTGGTATCAATTACGTCTGATACAGAGGCTGCGACCCTACCTTCCAGTCCATCTGCTCCCACGGGTGGTGCATACCCTGGTCTCCTCTCGCTTAGACTACTGTAATGCGCTCTACGTGGGGCTACCCTTGAAGACGGTCCAGAAATTACAACTGGTACAGAATGCGGCGGCACGGTTGATTAAAAACAGCCGCCGCCGGGATCATATCACCCCAGTGCTGGAAGATCTGCACTGGCTACCAGTTGTGTACCGAGCCCAATTCAAGGTGTTGGTGTTAACCTTTAAAGCCCTATATGGTGTCGGTCCAGTTTATCTAAAGGAGCGCCTCCAGCATCACCAAATATGCCGCCTGATGAGATCTGCCTCACAAGACCTTCTCTCAGTCCCACCAGTTAAAACAGCTAGGCTGGTGCGGACCAGAGAGAGGGCATTCTCAGTTGTGGCCCCCACCCTCTGGAACTCTCTGCCATACGACCTTCGCCATGCCCCCTCCCTGGTAGGTTTCCGCCAAGGATTGAAAACTTGGTTGTTTCAGCGGGCATACAAGTCTCCTAGATAATTTTAGTTTACAGTGTATAGATGTAGGTTGGTGGATTATAATTGTTTTATATGTTAGAACTGTATTATATGTTGTATTTTTAATTATGTACGCCGCCTAGAGTGGCCGTTCATTCGGCCAGATAGGCGGCCTAAAAATAAAATTCTATTATTTATTATTATTATTATAGAAAAGACAATAATGCTGGGAAAAACAGAAGGGAGTAGAAAAAGAGGAAGACCAAACAAGAGATGGATTGATTCCACAAAGGATGCCACAGACCTGAACTTACAAGATCTGAACAGGGTGGTTCGTGACAGATGCTTTTGGAGGTCACTGATTCATAGGGTCGCCATAAGTCATAATCGACTTGAAGGCACATAACAATAACAACAACAGCAGCAGCAGCATCCATAGTTCAAGGCCCCATTTTATCTCCATTCCTGGTGCTGGGTAGGAGAGATACGTTTCTCTGCATTTTAGTCATGCAGTCCCACAATTCCATAACGACTCTGGCCCAAGAAAATAGGCCTGTTGGGACCAATGAAAGCCATGTTTTCCTGTCATATGCATGAGCTGCAATGAGCCTGAGACTCACATGTTTTCCTTTACCTTCTTACCCTCATCCATGCACAAGAAAAGGCTAAGCTTTCTATTTTAACCAACCACAGTGTCCCATTTCATCCAAACTCAGAGAACACTGCTTAATTCAAACTCTAGATAGTTAAAAACAAGCCAGAATCAAACTGTGCTTTACTATCATGGCTCATCCACTAATTAGAGTTTAAATCAAACAGAATTCTCTGAGTTTAGACATAAGCTATGGTTATTTTAAAAGAAAAGTCTCCAATCTACTCCTCTTGTGGTTTTCTATATTCAGACTGACCTTAATATTTTCATGGTACCTGCTAAGCCAGAGTTGGCTTTTATACCACCACTCACCAATATGGAGTGAGGAAAACATGGCATTCCCTCCTGCAGAAGTGATCATCATACTCGAAGATGATTGTGTCAGTCATCATAGACCTAATCTAGCATGACTTTCCACCCCTCACAGCTTTGGATACTGGGTGCTGCAGAGTGTGCATTCTTACTCCTCACAGCACCCTTTTAACCATGTGTGTATTGCATGTGGATGTGGACAGGATTCTGGGAGAATTGAGGGCCACTACTTGTTCCCTTGACCCTTGCCCATCTTGGTTAATCAAATCTGCCAGAGTGGGAGTGGCTGACTGGTTGGCATATTTAATTAACACCTGCCTGAGGGAAGGTTCTATGCCAGCTGTTGGAATATGTGGTTCAACTCCAACTTGTGGGTTGAGGCTGCATGGAGTTAAAACGGGTAGCTAGAGAGGAGACCTCCTGATTGCTAGGCTAATGCCTATCCTTTGATCTCCTGCTGTCTCTCCCTTCTTGCTAGACTGATACGCATAGGATGTTGACCACATCTCCTTCCTCCTTCCTCCTCCTTTCTCTTGAGAGGGAGAGCAGACATCTTCTCTTTGTATCTCCCTCTCCTCCAAGCATGAGGGTAAACACTAGGCTTAGTATATGCATCTCCAACTTAGCTAGTTAGATGTAGAACTCTTTCCTATCAAGTATGTACTTCCAGAATAAAGTAGTTCTTTCTTATTTTAAAGCTTAAAGTCTCTGTCTGACTAATTCACAGGGAAGGTGTAATCTTTAGCAAAGATTCACACACAAAGGCTCACTCAAATGCTCCATTCCCAATTTTGCTACTCTGCAACACCAACATTGTTGAAGGAGGCTGTGATAAGACCTTTGTTTAAAAAGCCTTCGTTAGACCCTGCGGTTCTTAACAACTTCCACTAGTCTCTAATCTCCCCTTTCTGGGCAAGGCGATTGAGAGGGTAGTGGCTGCTCAGCTCCAAGTTTTCCTGGATGAATCGGACTATCTAGACCCTTTTCAATCAGGCTTCAGGCCTGGTCATGGGACAGAGACTGCCTTGGTTGCCCTGCTTGATGACCTATGCCGGGCATCAGACAGGGGGAGTGCATCCCTGTTGGTGCTGCTGGACCTCTCGGCGGCCTTCA
The DNA here is from genome assembly GCF_030035675.1 of Rhineura floridana. Classification (NCBI taxonomy): domain Eukaryota; kingdom Metazoa; phylum Chordata; class Lepidosauria; order Squamata; family Rhineuridae; genus Rhineura; species Rhineura floridana. The sequence continues at coordinate 115,190,075 of NC_084480.1, read as the reverse complement.
ATATGATCAACCGTGGTATCCTTCTGGGCCATCTAGCTGGGATGGGATTGGGAGGCACTGTTTTACAGTGGCTCTAATCCTACCTGACGGACAGGACCCAGAAAGTGGTGCTGGGAGACTACTGCTCGACCCCCTGGCCATTGGCCTGTGGGGTACCGCAAGGTTCCATTCTGTCTCCCATACTCTAACAATTATATGAAACCGCTGGGAGAGATCATCAGGAGATTTGGAGTACAATGCCATCAATATGCTGATGACACTCAGCTCTATCTCTCCCTACCACCTGATTGCAGGGAGGGAATGCTCATCCTAAACCGGTGCCTGGAAGCTGTGAAGGGCTGAATGTGAACTAACAAACTGAAACTTAATCCAGACAAGACGGAAGTACTGCTGGTCAAGGGAAAAACTGCACCAGGGATGAGGTTGCAACCTGTTCTGGATGGGGTTACACTCCCCTTGAGGGAGCAGGTCCGTAGTTAGGGAGTCCTCCTGGATCCTGCCCTGCTGCTTGAATATCAGGTGGCTGCGGTAGCCAGGAGTGCTTTTGGCCAACTCAAACTGGTCTACCAGCTGCGTCTATTCCTGGAGGCAATTGACTTGGCCACAGTGACACATGCATTGGTGACATCAAGGCTTGATTACTGTAACACATTCTATGTGGGGCTGCCTTTGAAAAAGGTTCGGAAATTGCAGTTGGTTCAAAATGCAACAGCCAGAATCTTAACTGGAGCACGGCGCAGGGACCATATCACTCCTGTGCTTTATCGACTCCACTGGCTCCCAATTTGTTTCTGGGCCCAATTCAAAGAGCTGGTTCTGAGCTTTAAAGCCCTAAATGGCCTAGGACCAATCTACCTGAGGGACCACTTATGCCCATATGTACCTGCCCGGGATTTAAGATCATCTACCTCTGGTCTCCTCTGTGTGCCTGGAATAAAAGATGTTAGACTGACAGGCACGTGGGAGACAGCTTTTTCAGCTGTGCCCCCCAAGCACTGGAATACCCTACCCCAAGAAGTCTGCTCTGCTCCCTCCCTGTTGGTTTTCCGGAGACTTCTGAAAACGATTTTGTTCCAGAAAGCCTTTGGGAGGGACTGAAGGTAGAGCCTGACACTGATTTTATGCTTTCTACATTAAATTTTACTTATGTAGTCCCTTTAGTACCACTCCCTATATATATGTATATTGTATATATATATATATATTGTATTTTATGTATTTTAATTTATTTTAATGTTTTTGTGATTTTACTGTTTACAATTTTATTATGTACGTGTTTCATTTTATTTTTGTAAGCCGCACTGAATGCACTATTATAGGGTAGAAAGGAGGGATATAAATATTTTAAAATAAATAAAATGTGGCCTTTGCACTCCACCTCCATTCAAGAATGGCCTTGGGCACTGCAAATTCAGCAGTGTTTCACAAATGAAAATAGGGGCATGCTTATAATAACTGATCTCATATCAAGGATCAGTGCCCGATTCCTGCCCCCACACTATTACACATTGATGAAGCATTCCTGCATTCTACACCTTGTCCTTCACTCATTTCAAAGCAGAGACTATGTTTGTTGTTGTTGTTTGGTTAAAGCTATATTAGAAAAACGTGTCTGTGCCAGCGTGGTTGCTGCGGTTTAAAATGTATCTCAGGCTGTGAAACTGCAGGTTGTGCACTGCGTGAAACCTTCCTGTTCATGTGTGTGTACATTTATATGTACAAGCTCTAGAGGCAAACGGCATCTACACTTTACTCTAAGATTTCATTCTAGAGCCCCTGGGGGGACTGAGCTCAACCCCAAAGAATTACACACTAAGACAATTTGAACAAAGCATTCCTAAAGGTTAAAAAAATAGAATATGATTTACTAGACACAAGGCTCAGAACACAGGAAACATATGGAATATGTTCCAGATATGGAATTGCAGCTCCTGGTGAAAAATCAGAGGGAGGGAGGGAGACTACCAACAGAACAGTCCAGGCTGTTTGAAGTCTAGTGCTTCTATATCCGTCAACCAGAGAGCAAAAGTAGCAGGTATGGCTTTCAGAAGCCTTGTTATTGACTGTTTTTGGTAACTGCGACTGGGGGCGGATTCACACGGAGATTTAGTTTGAGTCTGGTGCTACTCACAGCCCCTTTTAATACACACGGTTCACATGACGTTACTGGCAAACAGAAGCTATCAGGCAGTTTACCCCCTGTAAATCCATACGCGAAAGGAGAGTCCAGAGTTGTATGACTCATACAATAGGAACACAGAAAGTGAGAAGTGTGAACCAGGGAAAGTTAGAAATTCTCAAGCAAGAAATGGAACATATCAACTTGGCACGAGTGAATTAAAATGGAATGGGAATGGGACGTTTTCAATCAGGCAACTACAAAATATTTTATGCAGGAAATGAGAAATTAAGAAGAAATGGGGTTGCTTTAATAGTGAGAAGTGAAGCAGCAAAAGCAATTAGGAGCTACAATGCAAAATCTGAGCAAGTGATATCAATGAGATTAAATGGGAAATCTATTAACATAACAATCATCCAAGTTCTCTCCAATGGCAAATGCAGAAGAAGAGGAATTGGAGAAATTTTCCACAGAAGTACAGGAAGAAATTGATCACACACGAAGACAAGATGTGCTGATAATCATGGGGGACTGGAATGCATAAGTAGGGAACAGAGAAGAATTAGGAATTGTGGGGAAATGGGGCTTATTAAACAGAAATGAAGCAGGAGAAAGACATATTGAATTCTGTGAAGCCAATAATTTGTTTCTTGCAAACACATTTTTTGAGCAACCGAAAAGACGACTCTACAGGTGGACATTACCAAATGGTCAATATTGGAATCAAATTGATTATATAATTGGCAAGAGAAGATGGAGAAGTTCCATACTCTCTGCGAAAACAAGACCAGGAGCAGACTGCGGTACAGATCATGAACTAGTCATATTGAAAATCAGAGTAAAGGTAAAGAACAACAACAAAGCAATCATAATGCCAAAATACAATTGAAATAACATCCCAGAAGAATATAAAGATCAAATAAGGAACAGATTTGAGGCTTTAAACTTAGTTGACAGAGAACCAGAAGAACTATGGAGTGAAGCCAGAGACATTGTCAGGGAAGAATGCAAAAAGACAATACCTCTAATTAAAAAGAGAGAAAGATCTCAATGGATGACTGAAGAAACTCTTAAAATGGTTAAAGAGAGAAGAAAGCAAAAGCAGACAGAAACACAGTCAGAACCCTAACTGCAACAATACAGCGACTATTACGTAGGGGCAAAGAGAACTATTACAATAGTTATTGTATAGAAATAGAAGGCAACAACAAAAAGGGAAGAACAAGAGCCCTATTCCAAAAGATTAGAGAAATGAAAGGGAAATTGAAACCAAGCGTAGGGATGTTGAATAATCTACAGGGAAACACACTGACTGACCGAGATGAAATAAAAGGAAGATGGAAGCAATACACTGAAGAACTCTATAAAAGAGATGCAAGGATGACAGATTCATTCATGGAGGAACCATATGATGAAGAACCAGAAATTTCAGAATGTGTAGTAAAATACTTGGAAGAAACAAATCACCAGGAACAGATGGCATACCAATAAGAGTTGCTACAAGCTACTGAGACTGAATCTGTCCAAATTTTGACAAAAAAAATGTCAAGAAATATGGAAAAGTAAACAATGGCCCACAGACTGGAAGCGTTCAATATATATCCCAATTCCAAAGAAAGGGGATCCTAGAGAATGCAGTAATTATTGAACTATTGCCTTAATATCCCATGTAAGTAAAGTAATGCTCAAGATTCTACAACAGAGGCTCTTGCCATATATGGAGCGAGAAATGCCAGACGTCCAAGCTGGATTTAGAAAGGGAAGAGGCACCAGAGATCATATTGCAAGCATGCGTAATGGAATGGAGCAAGGAATTTCAGAAGAAAATCACCCTGTGCTTTATAGATTACAGCAAAGCCTTTGATTGTGTAGATCATGAAAAATTATGGAATGCTTTAAAGGAAATGTGGGTGCCACAGCATCTGATTGTCCTGATGCACAACCTATACTCTGGACAAGAGGCTACTGTAAGGACAGAATACGGAAAAACTGATTGGTTCCCAATAGGAAAGGGTGTGAGACAGGGGTGTATTTTATCACCCTATTTGTTTAATCTGTATGCAGAACATATCATACGGAAAGTGGGATTGGACCAAGATGAAGGAGATGTGAAAACTGGAGGGAGAAATATCAATAATTTAAGATAAGCGGATGATACCATACTACTAGCAGAAACCAGTAATGATTTGAAACAAATGCTGATGAAAGTTAAAGAGAAAAGCACAAAAGCAGGACTACAGCTGAACGTCAAGAAGACTAAAGTAATGACAACAGAAGATTTATGTAACTTACAGTCGACAAAGAGGACTTTGAACTTGTCAAGGATTATCAATACCTTGGCACAGTCATTAACCAAAATGGAGACAATAGTCAAGAAATTAGACGGAGGCTAGGACTGGGGAGGTCAGCTATGAGAGAACTAGAAAAGGTCCTCAAATGCAAAGATGTTTTACTGAACACCAAAGTCAGGATCATTCAGACCATGGTATTCCTGATTTCTGTGTACAGATGTGAACGTTGGACAGTGAAAAAAGTGGATAAGAGAAATCAACTGAAATGTCGTGTTGGAGGAGCGCTTTGGGCATACCATGGACTACGAAAAAGACAAGTGATTGGGTGTTAGAACAAATTAAACCAGAACTATCACTAGAAGCTAAAATGATGAAACTGAGGTTATCATACCTTGGACACATCATGAGAAGACATGATTCACTAGAAAAGTGCATAATGCTGGGAAAAACAGAAGGGAGTAGAAAAAGAGGAAGGCCAAACAAGAGATGGATTGATTCCATAAAGGAAGCCACAGACCTGAACTTACAAGATCTGAACAGGGTGGTTCGTGACAGATGCTCTTGGAGGTTGCTGATTCATAGGGTCACCATAAGTCTAAATCGACTTGAAGGCACATAACTATCAAATTTGCACTTTCCGAAACGATATGAGAACCAAAACATAGGCATCTTTTGAAATTTGCGCTATATTTGCAATATAGCTGACCAACCAAACAATGTTTACAAAAATGCATGTGTTAGGGGAACGTGCAAATAAAAATGATGAGTGAAAATAATATACAAAAATGCATTATATGATGAGAAATTGCTTGTAAAAATGTGTACATTAGTCAAAACTGCCTACAAAAATGTGTTTATTAGGAGACATTTGCACTAAAATGCTGGAGAATTTGCATGAGGTTTTTTTTAAAAAAAATTGGAGCAAATTGCTGCAGAAATGTAGAGTAGTAAATTTAAAGTTGGAAAAATGAGAAATTAAGATAACCTAAATTGACAGATCTTTCCATCCCTAGTGGGTACTGGATTGCAACCTAAACTAAGCAGCAGTGTGGATTTAAGATGGATGTACTGATGTTTGTGATATTTTAAATATGGACTTATGATTTTGTTTTTCTTGTGTTTTTTTCTCCTTCCCCCACTTTTTTTAAAAAAGGTTTGCATTAAAATCAATTTTTTAAAAGTTGCTGAGTGGAAAAAAACCAGACAATCAGAAGTTACTGTTGTTAAAAAGGTAAAGGTGTCCCCACACTTGTAGTGCGAGTCACCGACTCTTGGGGTGACGTTTACTAGGCAGCCTATATATATGGGGTGGGATTGCCAGTTCCTTCCCCGGCCTTTCTTTACCCCCCCAGCATATGCCGGGTACTCATTTTACGGACCACGGATGGATGGGAGGCTGAGTGGACCTCAACCCCTTTTACCAGAGATTCGACTTCCTCCTTCCATTGGAATCGAACTCCGGCCGTGAGCACAGCTTCGGCTTTGTTACCGCCGCTTACCACTCTGCCTATAGTAAAAATGCCAGAGTCTATGCCAACTTAAAAACTAACACATTGATTATGGCATGAGTGTTTCAGACAGCAGTGACTCCATTTGATGCATGAAGTAGCTAGAAGGCTGCTTGCTCTACCTACAGATACAAAGAAAATGAATGTGTGCTGTCCTTAATGGGTGCCCCTCTATATAACAGCATGGTTATTTATGGTTAAAAAGGAAGAACTGTGAGGTTAAGGGCTAAATTAATTATCTCCTAAAGTTGGTTGTATGCTAAATCTATAGTTTGTTCAGCAGTTAGACCTAATGTGTTACAGGAAAAGTCTACCCATTTGTCTGCTATTGTTGTTTTTATGAAATCTATCTTCTTGTCATGATAATTGCTCTAGTTTCATCAAAAGCAGAGCATGAACTGCATATGCTTCTAAATTATTGTAGCTAGACTAGAAGATAGAAAATTGTGCTGGATGCAATTTATTACATCTCCTGTCTTTTGGGGTGCTTAACTTGGTTGAGATTGATTATGCACAGGATTAATTTTGCATCCCTCCCTGTAAATTGCTATCCCTTTTCATGCATTGAAAAACAAAGAACTATTACAATAAGCAGCTTTCTGTTTCCTTACAGCTGAGTATGCTTAAAGTAAAGGTCAATGGTTAGTTAAATGAGTATGCTTATCCAGTCTTGCAAGCCTGCTGTACTCCCTTGAAAAAACACAAATGGTGAGGCTATTCTTGCAGGGGGTACTCATTTGAGAAATTAATGCCGTTTTTGCACAAGTAGCCTTGTGTTGTCAGAAAGAGGCAACAGCACTGCAATGCCTAGACATATAGATCACGTTTGTAAACCTGTTGTTGCTTGAGGTACTATGCTTAAGTGCTTTCACTCAAGACTTTACATAATCTTAACAAGGTATTTAAGCTCTTACTTTTAAATACTTTTACAAGTGCTTACCACTGGCCACTGAGCCAGAGCTAAGGCACTGAGGCTGCTGTGGTGTCTTTCAGAACTGGATATTAGCTAAAGCTTCATGTTCTCTTTTAGACAAGGAATTCTCTTTTAGAGTGTAAAACAGCCTTTCCTAGCCTAGTGCTTCTGGATGCTGCTGGACTACAACTCCAGTCATCCCAGATAACTGGCCATGCTGCCTCGTGATGATGGAAGTTGGAGTCCCATAACATCTGAAAGGCACCAGGTTAGGGAAGGCTGGTGTAAAGCAACCATGTCATTTATATGGAGCTTAACAAATAACTAAGTAACAGCAGACCTCAGGCTGCATTGACCTCCTCTCTGCTTTCTAGTTCTGGGCTTGAGTGTTTTTACTCCCAACCATTGGGAGATTAAGCAACGGTTGCAATATGCTACCCTGGTATATGGTGAACCAGCTGTAACTGGAAAGAAGCACTCTTCTCCATCAATACGAGCTGGCCCTGAAGTGACAGCACTGGATCTAGGAGTATCCCATGTGACACATAACACCTTTGGAAGAATGCTACTCAGTATAGAACAGACTGCTTACCCAATTCCTAGACATAGGAACTAACTTCAGCTAGCACCTTTGTCATGTTGGGATTCAGGACTTACCCACATGGGAGCATAACTTTGTACTAAAGACGCTGGTTTTACCTCCATTTTCTGTTTGCACCATCCACAGTAAGGGCTCCATGCCAGCTGCAAACACAGTGTTTTCTAGTCACACTTGAGGGGAAACATCAGTCATGCAGTTTCCTAAAGACCAGGCCCTGTAATTTAACATTTCCACTCCCTCTGGTTACCTGGCAACTGAGCATGTTCAGTTTGTTCTACCAGTAAGTTTCATTTAAAAAACAACAACCCAGAAGTGTGATTATTTGTATTTTTATTGGTACAATACAACTGAAATACAATCTTTGTTTGAGCAGTGTTATGTTTTTGTGCACAAGTTAGTGGGAAGAGAAAAATAAGGCACAATTTGCAGCAACATAAAAAAAGCTAGCAGAATGGGAGAGAGTAGCAGAAGTTGCTCTTCAGCCCTCAGGAAACAAAATGAATGAAGGGAGGAGGAGGGAGTGGGAGTGGAAAGGTGAATGATTGACACATCCACCTAAAAGCATCAGAGCAAAGTGTCTGCAAGCCCTAGAGAGATACAGAGTGAAGAAGTTTTTTCCTTCCCTTTTTTGGATTATCAGAGGATTGGGTTAGTACGGATTTACAGGGGGGAAACTGTGTGATAGCTTTGATTTGCCAGTATCGTCATGTAAACCATGCATATTAAAAGGGGATGTGAGTAGCACCAGAGACACAGTAAAACCCTGTTTAGATGAGCCCATCAGTTTATTGGCCCTCATCTAGCCCATTCCTGCCTCCAGGCAATGGTCCAGTACCTGCACCATCTCACCTGATCCAGATGGTAAGGTGAGAGAGAGAGTATAGGTGATACCATGTCCGAAATCTCCAGGAGATTTGTCTTGGTGGTTTCATATAGAACTTAAATAGCATGGTGGGACAAGATGAAACTCTGTGCCATGGTGCTGAGTAAAAGTCTCTCCTCCCCCTCCCCCCAGCTAATTACTGTTAACTGTCCTGCAGGTATTTGGATTGGGAAAGCCAAGCAATTTTCATAGGGAAAAAATCCCATGAAAGCAAATGGGAGTTTTCCCTTATGCAAATTGCTGACACAAGGGATCAGTTCCAAATCAGAACCCTAGCAGGGGGCAAAGGATTAAAGCCTCCCTACCCTCACATTACCCTTAGAGCTCATTCACACATGAGCTTTGATTCGTATTAAAGACAACATTTTTGCCATCACAATAGATTTCCTACCTTCCTACCTTCCTATCCACTGTTTCCCATTCACACTGAAGGGAAAGGATCAGTCATGCAGTTTCCTTATGACCACGGCCTCTTAAGGTCAAAATTCCACTTCCCCTGGTTACCTTGGCAACCGAGCATGCTCAGTTTGTTCCCGAGTAAGTTTCATAAAAAAGAGAAAAAACCCTGAAGTGCTATTATTTGTATTTTCATAATCCAGCTAAAATACAAATATTTGTTTGTACAGAGGTATGACCACTATATGGCACTTGTAGAAGGGCCAGTGCTGCCAACTGAAGTGGCTGAATGGGCACAAATAGGCAATCCTTCAAGTAAACTGGTTCCAAGGAAGGTGTTAACACCTTGAACTTGTCCCAATGACAGATCAGCAGCCAATGCAGATTTCAGAGCATGGCTGTAATATAACAAGAGGGTCTCACTCATCAGCAGTTGTCTTGCAGGATTCTCAATAACTGCAGCTTTCAGCCCGTCCATAAGGGTACTGCTGTAATCCAGTTTTAAATTTACCAGTGGGTAGACTACTGTGATGAAATTATTACAGGCGCTATTGTACCACCTGAAGCTCATAAAAAATACTCCCAGCCACTGAGGCCACATGGGTCTCCAGTGACTAAGGTGGATCCAGGAGCACCCCTAAACTGTGTACATGCTCTGTCAAAGGCAGTATAACCCCCTCTAGGGCACACAATTGGCTAATTTCTTAAACACAGGAATTACTCTCTCACAGTGCCTCCATCTTGGTGGGATTCAAGCTTGGATTATTTCCCCTTATTCAGCCCATCACTACATCCTGGTACTAGCCTGGGGCCTACATAGCCCTCCTGATTTAGATGATATGGTGAAACAGCACACTGATGGCACCTTGCCCCAAGTCTCTTAACGACTACCAACAGATCCATATAGATATTAAATAGCAGTGGGGTTAAATAGTGCCCTGAAGTACCCCATAGCATAACTGCCATGGTACTGAAAAGCACTCTCCCAACTTCTGGACTTGGCTATATGGGTAAGGCAGGCACTGCAGTGATACAGAGCCTCCGATTCCTATCCCACAGACCTGTTCTGGGAGGATACCACGGTCAACAGCATCGAAAGCCACAAACAGAGTGAGAAGCAAGAGCAATGTCATACACCCCTTGTCTCATACTCAGTAGAGGTGATCAAGGCCAACTCTATCCCAAAAAGAACTCGGTAGGACAGAAGAGGGAAATGGCAGGCCATTCATGCCTTTCTATCTGGCCGGTGTGACTCTCCTCAATCCATACCCTTCACTGGGCCTATTTCACACACTTAGTTTTTACTTGGTCCTTGAACAACAACAGTGCCGGGCATGTGACTGTGTGTAGAAACTACCATACCTTAAAATTTGGCAACTAGCACAGAGAGAAACTGACACAGAAGCTGAAGATTGCAAAAGGGCAAAAATACAAAACTGCATTTGCTGCAGAATAGTGGAGCTTTATTACATACACTGATGCAATAGACAATAAAAACAAGGTTCCCAAACTATTTCAGAACTGATTTTGTGAAGGTGACCTAAATAACAACAACAACAACAACAACAATAATAATAATAATACTTTGTTTGCATGTTTAAATGCAGGAAAATCTGTTTTATATACGATATACCCCTATCACTCTCAGTTAATGTATGATTCGAGTTGTTCTTAACTGTATCAATTAAAAAATCACAAAAATTAAAAATGGGGGGAAATTTGCATTTGTCGTTCTGCCCACCTTTGCTTCTAGCTGCACCCATCACTGCATGTGGCCCCTGGAAGGCTGGCCAGAAGGGAACTTTGGCCTTTGGGCTGCAAAAGGTTCCTTGCCCCTGGGGTAGGGGATGTGTAACTAGACAGATGCTGCACACCTCTAAGGTAAAAGAATAAAGTAGCAGAATCCAATCAGATGGAAACAAACAAAATCCAATATTCAGGAAAAGGAGAAAAGGGCCCAGGTTCCAAGCCTAGCCATGAAAGAAATGTCTATTTTGATTCTGTGTTTAAGATAAACCGAAGTGATATCTTCTAATAAGGAAGGGTTCTTTCTTTTTTTCTTCTGTTTTCTTTTTGCTGGGGAGCGGGGGATTGTTTCAGGTTTGAAGAATACAAGGTGACTCCATTTCTAGCCAGGCCTAATTGCCCTTGTTGTGAAAATGTCTCCACCTGAATTTAATTATCATTCACTTGGGGCCATTCTGTGAGATTAGAGAGAATCCTATAATAAGAATAAAGGCGGAAAACCCTGCCAGATAAATGGCAGCTTCTGATCCTGATCTGGTAAGTCTAGAGATACTTATTCATTTGAACTCACCATTTGGACAAGGTGAATGTTTCAGCTTTAATTTCAACCCCTCCACCCGGTTGTTTCAGAGATCTTTTATACACGACATTGCACATCCTACAAAATGTGTAAGAGTGGATACTCTTCTGCATCTCCTTGCCAATTGTTTCATCATATTTGAAGAAGAAAAGGGGGGGACTCCCTTTACATCTGTTTTCCAGGCTGTGTCCACAATTAATTCTACAAGTATCTCTTTCATAATGTTAATTATTATTATTATTTGGGGCATGTGCATGCACTTTGGCAATTTATGTCAATAATTTTTTCCCCTGCTTGTCTCACTTGTGTTGAATCTTTCCTCATTGGAAATGTAAATCATTGGAAGCTGAGTGTCTGAGGGGCTAGGACTGGCTTTTGAAAAATCTTCAGGAAAGCTAAGCTCATTAGCTGCAAGAAAACTGAATCAGCTCTACCATGCTTTTGATGTTGCACCTGTTCATATTTAATTTAATTTAATTTAATTTAAAGAAATTATCCAATCATTTCCCCACCTCCTGTTCACTTTTTTGTTTGTTTATTTCCATGCAGGCCACAGCTCAGGAAATTTATGAATTTGTGCTTTTCAATTAAAATAGCCGTGACTTTTCAAAAAAAAAAAAAATGGCTTGAGACTTGCCATTTGGAAAGCAACTCCTGCATTGAACCTAGATCATTTAAACATGGTTGAGATTTCACTCAAGTTTGGCTTGCAGATTGGCCAGCTTTAATGAGATGACTGTGAAAGTGCAGATCTGCTGACTTGTACGACTTAGCCAGGATTTTTTGACAGGATGGTAACAAAGCTGCCATTTCCAAATGTATAAAAGTAGTAAAGGATTAGGGTCACATAAGATCTCCGAAGCAGAGTTACCAACTCAAATAATAGGAAGCATTTTTTAAAAATAAATTATATCACACAGTCTCCATATGTATTGAAAACCACATGAAGAGAAAATGGAGCATAGCCATACTGGAACGGTGACAGAGAACAGGAGAAAGCCAAATTTAAATGAAGATGCCAGTGGTTCAGATTCTCCCAGCTTTCCTCATGCCTACTGGTCCCAATGTGTTGACCCTTGCTCCCAGAAGGATAATCAATTATTGGTAGCCCAGTTAGAAGTTCCCAGTGTTGAAAGTTTATCTTAGCCATAATCTCACAAGGTGGATTTAGCTATCTTCTGATCTGCCAGCCTCAGTCATGTGATATTGGGCAAAACTTATTTAACACATTTCTATACCCCTCTTCATCATTAATCACTGAAAGGTTCCCAACAATGCATTATAAAGCCAATAGAATCAACACATTAAGATATATTAAACTACATCACAATCAACAGTAGGCCAGCCAGATACCACCCACAAATGCCTGGGTGAACACATGGGTCTTAAGGAAGCACATCGCAGTTGGTCCTTGTATTATTTCAGAGAGGAGATGGCTTCATAAGCTGGGGTCCACAATGGGAAAGGCCCTTCTCCAGGTTGTTGTAAGATGGATGTCAGCAGACTGCGGCCAGGAAGAACCTCATCCAAAAAACGTAGCATATGAGCAGGTCTATATGGGAGAAACCATAGCCAGGTACCAATTTTTATAAGGCTTTATACATCAACAACAGAGTTTTACATTTGGCTTGGTAACAAATTGGCAGCCAGAACAATTTTTTAAGAAGCAATGTCACATGTGTTCGGTATTTTAAAATATACCAAGCTGAAATAGGAACTAAGTTTGGTGGTCCTATTTCTTAGCAGAGATAAAAACAAGCAGCAGAGTGAGATAAGCCAGTCCACACCTTTCTCTATACAAATAACAACAGACACAATCTTCTTAGGTAAAAGATAAAGAACATTTACTCATGACCTCTTCATATGTTCAGAAACATAGGCTCTAGCTTAGATGAAAGAAAAATAGTCTCAATCCATCTTAGTCTTTAGTATTGATGCTCTCAGCAGAGAGCCATGTGCCATGCGGCCTCTCCCAGTGGTAGATAGATCAGCAATGGAGAATATTCAAAGAATCCCCAGGACAAAGGAAGGAGGAAACCAGGTAACTAACCCCACCCATAAGGAAATTACATCATGGTGAACAGGTACATGGGATGTTTCCCCAAATATCCCCCAAGGTGAACATGCAATATTTGCCTATTCCAACAACATGTTCACATGTTCCCTAGCTGCAGCTTCCAAATTAGCTTTCATGGCAGCCCCACATACATCACATTACAATAATCAGTCCTGAAGTTACTAATGCATGGATCACTGTGGCCAGGCTATCCCTGTCCAGGAATGGCTATAGCTGGAGCCCCAGCTGAAGCTGGTAAAAGACCCTCCTAGATGCCATGGTCACTTGAGAACAATGTCAGGTCATGGAGGCATTTCCCAAACAGCTTACAACAGTTCATCACAAAGATGCAATATATTCTGGATATCTTAAGGAGTGTATATGGCAGTTTCCTCCTGCTCTCCGCAGTTGATAGTGTTATGGGTTTGGGGGTTGAGATAGATGACTTCTATGAGTCCCCTTCCAGCCTCTGATTTGGAACCCTGCACATGGAGGTGGGCTGAGAAAAGGCTGGGGACTGGAGACATGCAGAGAGGCCTACTCCCTGCATGATGGCTTCAGGATACCTCATAGAAGCCAGATGGAAAAGCAAGATATATTGAACTGCTAATGCTTTGAACCCCTCCATCTTAAGCTCAGGTTGGAATCTGTGTAAATAAAAAGCATATTTCCTAAAATAATTCCTATTTGTTTCCAAGGTGGCTTCTACCACCAAACATACCTGAAGTGGGGCTTGTGACGTCCTTCCCTGACACCACCTGTGACGCTCTCACTTGTGGCTACCAGCAGACAGGATCGTCAGGTTTATTCTTACCCTTTACAGCACTAGCACTGATCTCAAAAGATCCCGCTGATAGGCAGCACCACCCGACACTCTGTAACCCTTTTAGCCAATAGACTGTGCCTAGTCTCTGCCTGGCTATTCCGATACCTTGTGTCAATGGGTATAGGTAATTTGTAAAACCCCCTGCAGCCTCTTGACTCTGAAGCATACAGCCCTGGGTTTCTCTGTGGGACTGGATACACTTTCCTCCAACCCGCCACTGCCACCATTCGATACAAACTGTTCAGTCTTGGTTACTTTGCTATTCCCCCTGGTATGTGTATCCCAGCTGAAGGAATCAGGCTTTTATTTAACCAAGAAATATTTATTAAGAATTAGAAATAACAAGATTACTTAAGGAATGTTTCACAAGCTTATGGTTTCATCTATATTCTGTTATGTACTTGACTTCTTACTAATTGTCTCAGAACTCCAACTCACTCTCAACCACACCAACCTCCAAACACCACCTTACAGCCACCACCTCAATTCACCACCAAACCTCCACCATCCACCACCCTGATTCAACTGTCATTCTTCCATTTATACTCCCAGCCATTCAAACGCTCAGCCAATCATCCAGCGTTCTACTGCTCATGTACTCCCCCTCCTCTTTCACTCCACTTACCATATGTCTTCTATATAACCAGCACTTACCATATTTACAATATAAGCAGGAACATCACAGGGCTCCCTGTAACCTAAGCCTGGGGGGTGGAGTTCTTGGCTACAATGGTTGAAGTAGTAGGTTCTGAGTTTGGGGGACAGAAGGGGGGTAGCAAAAAATCTATATTTGAGTTGTATTGTGTGTTGAGATTTTTATTGTATTGGTCTATTTATTGTATTGAGTTTTGCTTGGTATGCTTTTGTACTGTTATCTTTATTCTGTATGTTTTTGAGATTTTTTTTCTTTTTTCTAAGTTGCTTTGAGTTTCATTTTGGATAAAAAGCGACTAATAAATAAATAGATAGATAGATAAAAGACACCACAGTCTCCGCTGACCTTTTTTCCAAGGAAAGCAAACCTTGGGTAAGTGCAGGAACCCTTGGAAGTCTCACACTGCTCAGAGATTGGGGTGGCACAAGATTTGTTTCAGATTGAGTTTCTTGGAAGAAGCATTGGGAGCAAGGTGTGCCTGAGTCAAAATGGAAGGACAACTACCAGTGCTCCTGGAGCAGATGAAACTGTGGCAGCAGGAAGACCCCCAGCAAAGGCAATGAGAGCACCGGGAACACCAGCAATGATTTGAAGAGAGAATGGAAAGCCTCTTTGGAGAGAAAAAGGAGAGCCCATGTGAGGAGGTGAAAGCTCTGCCTGATCAGCCACTACAAGGGGTTGAGAGTGACCTAGCAGTCCAGCTACAGAGCACCCAAACTGGGGTGGCCAAAGAGATCCAGAAAGTGGATGGGCAACTAGAGGGTTTGGGCTGTGAGGAGCTTCAGTCAGCAGCAAAGGAGGAAGAGGCCTTGATTGTCCAGGAGCCTGGAAGCAGAGAAGACACCAGAAAGATGGAAGCCCCAAGAATTGAAGGAGGACAGGCTGGAAAATGAAGAGGAAGATGCCTTGGAAGAAAGTAGAGTAAAGGCTGGAGAAGAGATACTGCTCATAGATTTCTTGACTCTGTGTGTGCCATCTGTGGAAGAGAAAGAGCAGGAGGAACAGTTGGAGGTATGTGTGCAAGAGGAGCTGCCAGCACCTAGCTGTGAAAGGAAAAGTGCAGAAGTCTGAGGTGGGAGTGGAAGTCCAAGAGGAGCTCCCAGCACCTGGAGAGATGGGTAAGTGACTTTGCCCCTTGGGTGCCCCATAATGGCCTTACAGGGTGGGATCCAACTCATCTGGTGGGTGCAGCCCTTGAGCAAGCTATAGCAGTGAAAGGCAACTAGGGTCCTGTGAGTCTGGAGGCAAGAGACACTGGGAGGGTTACCCGCCTCTTTTGGGGCCCATGATTTACATTGGAGATGGCAAGGGTGAACAGAGAGGAAGATTTCTTTCTGCCATCCTGGGTGGGCTAGTCCGGCTAGTCCTGAAGAAGATGCCTTCAGATAAAAGACTTGTGGCAGAACTATGATTTGGAGTTTGAGGCAGGAGATGAAGTGGATTGGCTTAAAGACTTTTCACAGGGTAGTGAGTGGAAGGAAGATGGAAGCAGAAGGAAGATGGCTACAGTCTGCTGTGTGCTGATGAGAAAACAGACGTGCTCCTGGACATGTGTCCCAAGATCCTTCATGCAGCAATAA
Source organism: Rhineura floridana (assembly GCF_030035675.1). Taxonomy (NCBI): domain Eukaryota; kingdom Metazoa; phylum Chordata; class Lepidosauria; order Squamata; family Rhineuridae; genus Rhineura; species Rhineura floridana. The sequence goes on along the minus strand of NC_084480.1, from coordinate 115,173,921 downwards.
GGATCAGCTTGGACTAGGAACTCCATGAAGCCCCAAGACAAACGGCCATGTGGGCAACTGCATGGTTTGGGGGTGGGGGTTGTGCTTATGGGACTGTGTACTGATTTGCTGTAGGAATTCTTCCTGATGGTTTTAGTATTGCCTTTTGAAATGCTTTTGATTTGTGCTTTTTGCGTGCTTGTGGGGTCATGAACTGTTTAATGATTTTTTAGGAATTATGCTGATAGGTTTTTTCAGTAAGGTTTTAATGTTTAAGATTTACTATGGTATGCTCATTAGATTTGTGTGTGTGTACAACTGTTTGGGGGAGGAAGGAAAAATGTTTGTGTGGTTGAGGTCGTCTGTGCTATAGTGGCACAAGGCAGGACAAAGGAGCTCCAGTACTGAGGCTATAATCTGGCTTAAACATGTTGGGAACTCACTGTTTTGGGCACTGCCAACTATGAGGACTGGGTAAGCGGTTTAGATGCAGAACTGTGACTGGGAACTCCAAGAAAGAAGAGGAAGCCTAAAGAGAGAGTAATGTGAAATCCTGATCCTGAAGGTGGGCTCTGCAGCTAAGAAACCTGCTCTGCTGGCCAGATGAGTCTCCTTTGTTAATCTAATAGAGTGGTCAGATGGGCTAATGGGTCTGTCAAGTGCCCATTAACTGGCGAATGGGCCAGGGAGATCCTATTGTTATTGAAACTCTTCAGGAGCCCCCCCTCCTGGGGCCTAAGAGAGGCTTGTGGTTTTAGTTTAGTCTGAGGAAAGGCTGGAACTGGAGACATGCAGAGAGGCTGGCTCCCTGCACCATGGCTTCAGGATGCCTCCTATAAGCTGGATGGAAAAGCAAGATCTATTGGACTGCTAGTGCTTTGAACCCCTCCATCTTAAGCTCAGGTTGGAATGTGTGTAAATAAAACCGTATTTCCTAAAAGACACTACAGTCTCTGCTGACCAGAAGGAAACCAAACCCGGGCAAGTGCAGGACCCCTAGAAGTCCTGCACCGCTTGGAGAATGGGGTGGTGCGCAACAATAGAATCCAGGTTTCAGACTCTTTACTACAAAAATAAGGAGCAAAAGAGCTGCAAGTAGATTCAGTGACAAACTGACAGTAAGATGCCTTATATCAGATCAGCTGTTAGTCTACTCTGATTGCCAATGACTCTCCAGAGTCTCAGGCTTTCCCATCATGTTCTACTTGATTCTTTAAACTGAAGATGCCAGGCACTGAACTGAGTAAAAAGTACATGCTCAACATTGAGCTATGAGCCCTCCCATAGCTATGGCTCCTGATTATGACGCCGACCTACATATGTTAGATCCCTAAAATCTGTATCAGAGAATAAGAGAAGGCCTTCAGCAATTTCAGAGGCCAATTCAGTCAGACTTATCATTTAATATGACTTCAAATATTGGGGGTGACATTCAGTCCCTTGTGGGAAGAATTCTGCCTCATTCTACACTATCTAAATGGTATCATGGAAATGAGTAATAACATATCCAGTCTTGGTCCATTCACTTCAAGGTAGGGATATGTTCATGTCCATGGTCAACGAATCATCCCGGAATTAATTTTGAAGTCAACACATCCAAGACACATATTCCCTTCAGTCTGATTAGATTGGCTTTTAGTCTGTCACTCCAAAAGCATAGTTATGGCTTGTTGCAGTAGCATTCTAAAAGGCGATCTGCCCAAAGCTCTGAACACATTGGTTGCAGTCTACTCTCTCAGTGCTCACAGCTAGAACTAGAACTTGGTATGTACTGGCATTGGTATTCTATGGGAGCAAGCGCACACTAGGGTCATGTGACTAGGCTACAGTGATGCATAAAGAACAATTATAACAGAGGTATTATTCCAAGGTATGGAACAGTTTCTTCAATAGCCTTGTACATACACAGCCTCTGATCTTCTGCTGTTCATCTTTTGTTACTGTTTGAAATACAAAATAGCTTGTGTGTGTATGTGTGTGTGCATGCACGTGTGTTTTTAATTTGCTGGGCTTGTTCCCTCAGTGGGCCATGAATATTAAGAAAGGGAATATACCAGCTGGATTTTTCCTTTTGAATCTAAAGGTGCCCCATTTTGTGGTTTCTTACATTTGCCACTGTGGACTTTTGTGTAGCAAAATTAATCCTCTCAGCAAGCGTGCACAGACGAATAAAACCCTAATGAGTTTAAACTTTGTGCCAGGCCATCTCTAAACTGATCTCTCTCATTAGGGGAAAGCCTTTTCTTAATGATCCCTTCAAGCATCTTAACAGATATGAGAAAAATCCACCTTGCCCAAGCTTTCAAGTATGAGTGCATGAGGCAGATTTAATGAGCAGATTTCCACCATGTTTCACTTCTGCTTCTGTCACAAGTTTTGCACACTTCTAAAGTTAACAAGATGTCTGACAATATCTGACCTGCTGCTTTGTTTAGCATCCTAGGTTTTTGTATTATTGATCGTCAAGCTCACTTATTCTCATACAGAAAATACAGCATTGTGTTGTCTAGGTGTGCTGACAGCCCATGTGACTCTCTCAGCAGCGGGGTGTGCAGTTATGATGGATAGTAAATTCTGTGGCTAATGAAAACTTTCAACTGCAGACTAGAAAGTTTTGTTGGAAAGAGCACAAATAGATTTTTAGAAAGAAGTGTAAATATAATAATTAGGGAATTGGGGACAAATTTGATTCAGTTTGCATATGCACTTTTGGAAACAATACATAAACTGAAACATAGCCATCCTTCAAAATTTGCACTTCTCTGAATTTTGCAGTGCAGTTCTCCAGCCAAGTAATGGTACAAAAATGCATATACTAGGGTGCATAAAGTGTGCATAAAAATGAATACGTTAGTGAAAATTTACAGATTTCAGACACACTGCTTAGCTGCAGAACTGTATTAAAAGTTTGGAGAAATGTATATTTCAGAGGATAGTTATGTTTCAGTTCACATATAGTTTCAGAAAATGCAAATCCAGTAGGTTCATCTTTAAATGTGAACTGAATCAAATTTCTCCCTCATCCTTATTCATAGGTAAGTCTCACTGTGGGCTCACTCTCAGGTAAGTGTGCAAGGGTTACAGACTGAAGGACCTTAATGAAGCTTTATTTTATTTACCAAGAGAACTGCCATAGTTCAGTGGTAGAGCACATGCTTTGTGTGCAACAGGTCTCAGGTGAAATCCTTGGCATCTTCAGATAGGGCTGGGAGACACTCCCTGTCTGAAATCTTGGAGAACGGCTGCCTGTCAGTGTCATCAGTACTGAACTAGATGGACCAATGGTCTGACTTGTTATAAGATCACTTCCTATGTTCCTAGGAGAGTTGAGCAGTTTAAGAATGCATCTTGTGCACTGACAAACAGAGCTGGCTCCCAAGCATGAAGTTTGGCATTTGTCAGGGGTCCAAAATTGGCAAAAAAAAAAACAGTGCTCTCAAAAGCATCACCACTCCAACTTTGCTTAGAGGATCTTGGAAGATCACAGGCAGCTTGAGAGTATTCTCAGTTTGCACAGCATGTTCAAGATGGGGGGAGGGTCTGTCAAGGTGCCTTGCCTGGGTACCCTCACTCCAAGTTGGAGCCAGCATTGTGTTGTGTCTCATACAACAAATGAAGACAGTCCTAGTTCTAATGAACTTACGTCTGATAAACCCTTCCAATATGAGTGCATTTGGGTTTTAGAGCTACTATATACCACATTTATTCAAAAGATCTCTCCACAGTGAGTGGTTGTTTTTTTTACCAAGGCCCTTATGGAATAAGTTTGTACAGAGATAATCCTTATCATTCTACGAAATGAAGTTTTTATTTTTTTAAAAATCCATGATGAGTGAGGATTAGCATGTTTGTTGCCTTATGTCCTATGTTCAATGCCGAACAGAAGCAACTTGAGTATATACCCACAGCCTGTCTATGGCACAAACTACAAACTGAATAATATCTCATCAGAAGGATGCTAAATTTCTAAGCATCAAGAATGAGATGATTAAAGCCGTGCATATATGTCTTTCCTAATGAGATACTATTTAATGAGCTTGTTTTTCCAAGACATCAGAGTCACGCAGGAGCCATTTCCCACCTCACTGTTTGGTTGAGCTGAGCCAAATGTACTTTCCAAGAGTTCTGAGGGCTAGAATATGCAACAACGAGCAGCCTTCTTTTTTAAGCCAGCTGAACGCTTTCCCAATCTGTGCACGTCTCGACAGAGAGCAGAGAATAATCAGTTTGTCTACAGATTTATCAGGAGGTCAGTAATGCTGCACATGAATTCCTGGGTGTATGGAGCTATCATCATCTAAAGGAAAATAGGAAAGCAGGGCAATAGGCACCACCATGTTGGTGGAAAGATTCCTGTTCTTAAATAAATATACATCCCCTTCTTATTTGTTTTTAACTTTAACTCGAGCTTATTTAAAATAAAACCATTTCTTAACCCTCATGCCCAGAACAGTAATGTCCAAACTGAAGAAGGGGACAGCCTTCTTCCTAAACACGATTGTGTCTAGTTTTTACCAATATTCTGAAGAATGCCCCTTTCTTTTATTTAGATGAGGGAGCACTTGTGGCCAATGTGACTCATTCTTTATTTTTGGGCTAGCCGCTGACTGGTTCCAGCCACTGGAATTTGTAAGAGATTCTTCACACCAACCTTCACCAACCTGGTGCCCTCCAGATGTTTTGGACTACACCTTCTATCAGCTCCAGTCAGCAATATGGAGGGAATCAGGTTGGTGAAGCTGATTTACACGTACCATTCAGCACTGGTATATGTATGGTCAGCACTGTACATTTGAAATGGTGCCTGTATTTTAAATAGCCTGGTTTCCTGGCATTAAACATGGAAGGAATTAGCTGATCATTTCCTGATTATTGCTTCTTTGTTAATTCCAGGAAATTGTTCTATCCACAATTATTCAGGCTCAGGACTGTTCTTGAAACAGCAGGTAATTAACATGGAATTCACTATCACAGGATGTGGTGAGAGCCACGAGATGAAATGGCTTTAAAAAGATTACAATTCCCATCAGCCCCAGCCAGCATGGTCAATGGTCAGGGATGTTGGAGCATGTGTTCCAACAACACCTGGAGGGCTGCAGGTTCGCCATCCCTGTGCCCTGATCATGTGGGCATAGACACAGAAGCATCTGGCTGGCTGATGTTGAAAACAGAATAGATGGACCTTTATCAGAATGTATACAGTTCTTGTGTTGTTATTCTGCCATTTAAATTCAGAAAGAGTACAGGCAGGTATGACAGAATTGCAGGGATGGCATCAGGAAGGCCAAAGCTGAGAATGTGTTGAAGGAAGTGAGGGATGTTAAAAGCAACAACAAAAAAGCTTTCTTCAGGTACATCCATAGTAAAAGACCAAGAAAAGAAATAATGGTACAGCTACTCAGTGAGGATGGCAAAATGATAACAGATGACAAAGAAAAGGCAGAACTGCTTAATTCCTACTTTGTCTCAGTCTTCTCATAAAAGAGGTTCTATGAAGTTAGCTGGTGAACATGAAGTTGAAGGGGCAGGATTGGAGCTTGAGATGATAGACAAATGGTCAATACCTAATCACTTTGAACAAGTTCAGATCTGCAGAGCCCAATCAACTGCATCCTAGAGCATTGAAGGTGCCCAATGAAGAACTCTCAGAACCACTCTCTATTATCTTTGTGAAATCGTGGAGGCTGGGTGAAGTGTCGGATGACTGGAGGAGGGCTAATGTTGTCCCAATCTTCAAAAAGTGCAAAAAAGAGGAACCTGGAAACTACAGATGAGTCAGCCTGACATTGATCCCTGGGAAAATTCTGGAGCAGATTATAAGCAGTCAGTCTGTAAATTCCTTGAAAACAATGCAGTGATTACTAGAAGCCTACATGGATTTATCAAGAACAAATCCTGCCAGGCTAATCTTATCTCATTTTTTGATTGGTTAGCCTCCCTCGTAGACTGTGGGAATGCTGTGGATATAATATACTTCAGCAAAGCTTTTGACAAAGTGCTGCCTGATATTCTTATTAGCAAGCTAGCTAAATGTGTGCTGGATGGAACAACTATCAGGTGAATCCACAGTTGGCTACAGAATTGTACTCAAAGAGTGCTTATCAATGGTTCTTCTCAAACTGGTGGGAGGTAATAAGCGGGGTACCACAGTCTTTGGCCCAGTGCTCTTCAACATTTTTATTAATGACTTGGATGAGGAGGAAGAGGGAATGGTTATCAAAGTTGGAAATGATGCAAAATTGGGAGTGATAGCTAATACCCTGGAAGACAGAAACAAAATTCAAAGTGACCTTGGTGGGCTGGAAACAACAGAATGAAATTAAACAGGGATAAGTACAAAGTTCTACACCTAAGAAAAAGAAGCCAAATGCACAGTTATAAGACGGGGTCCACAGCAATACTACATGCGACAAGGATCTTGGAATTGTTGTTGATCACAAGCTGAACAGAAGCCAACAGTGTAATGTGGCTGCAAAAAGGCAAATGCTATGTTAGGCTGCATTAACAGAAATATGGTTTCTAAATCATGTGAAGTATTAGTTCCCCTCTATTTCGCACTGGTTAGGCCTCATCTTGGATACTGCATTCAGTTCTGGACACCACACTTTTAGAAGGATGCAGACAAACTAGAACAGGTTCAGAGGAGGGCAACATGGATGTTCAGGGGACTGGAAACAAAGCCCTATGAGGAGAGATTGAAAGAAATGGGCATGATTAGCCATGAGAAGAGAAGACTAAAGGGAGATATGATAGCACTCTTCAAGTACTTGAAAGGGCCAGAATCTCTTCTCGATTGTTCCAGAGTGCAGGTCATGGAATAATGGGCTCAAGTTGCAGGAAGCCAGGTTTTGACTGAACATAATAATAATAATAATAATAATAATAAATTTAATTTCTTCGTCGCCTATCTGGCCAATGGCCACTCTAGGCGACTTACAAAATTATTAAAATACAATTAATAAAATACAGTAATACAATAAAAACAATAGATCTACAACAACAATATTAAAACTGGGTAGGAGGCATTACAATTATATCGATTAACCCTCCCCGGATACCCCGAAGGCCTGCTGAAAAAGCCAGGTCTTTAAGGCTTTCCGAAATACATTTAGGGAAGAGGCATGCCGGAGATCTTGTGGGAGGGAGTTCCAAAGAGTGGGGGCCGCCACTGAGAATGCCCTCTCTCTTGTACCCGCCAATCTGGCTGTTTTTGTTGGCGGGATTGAGAGAAGGCCCTGTGTGGCCGATCTTGTCGGGCGGCATAATTGGTGGCGTTGAGATAAACTGGGCCGAAACCGTATAGGGATTTAAAGGTCAATACCAACACCTTGAATTGGGCTCGGAAAACAACTGGAAGCCAGTGTAGGTCGAACAACACTGGTGTGATGTGATCTCGGCGGCGACTATTCGTAAGTAGTCGAGCCGCCGCATTTTGTATCAGTTGTAATTTCCGGACCGTTTTCAAGGGTAACCCCACGTAGAGCGCATTACAGTAGTCCAAACGAGAGGTGATCAGGGCGTGTACCACCAGTGGGAGCTGATGAACAGGAAGGTAGGGTTGCAGCCTTCGTATGAGGTGTAGTTGGTACCAGGCTGCCCGGCTCACTGCCGAAATCTGAGCCTCCATGGACAGCCTGGAATCAAGCACAACCCCAAGGCTGCGGACCTGGTCCTTTAGGGGTAAACTCACCCCATTGAACTTCAGGTCAATGTCACCCAACCTTCTCTTGTCCCCCACAAGTAGTACCTCGGTTTTATCAGGGTTCAACTTCAGCTTGTTCCTTCCCATCCATCCACTCACGGATTCCAGGCAGTTGGACAAGGTCTCCACAGCCAACTCTGGTGAAGATTTAAACGAGAGATAGAGCTGAGTGTCATCCGCATATTGATGACACTGCAGCCCAAATCTCCTGATGATTGCTCCCAGCGGCTTCATATAGATGTTAAATAGCATGGGAGAGAGGATAGAGCCCTGTGGCACACCACAATTGAGAGGCCAAGGGTCTGAAACCTCCTCCCCTAGTGCTACCTGTTGGTACCTATCGGAGAGAAAGGAACGGAACCACCGTAATACAGTGCCTCCAATTCCCAATCCCTCCAGGCGATGTAAAAGGATACTGTGGTCGACAGTATCAAAAGCTGCTGAGAGATCGAGGAGGACAAGAAAGGTGGATTCTCCCCTATCTAATGCCCTCCTCAAATCATCAACCAGAGCGACCAAGGCTGTTTCAGTTCCGTGACCAGTCCTGAAACCCGATTGGTATGGATCCAAATAATCCGTTTCATCCAAGTGTGCTGACAACTGGTTGGCCACCACTCACTCAATGACCTTGCCCAGAAATGGTAGATTCGAAATTGGGCGGAAGTTATCTAACACTTGGGGATCCAAGGAGGGCTTCTTTAAGATGGGCTTTACAATTGCCTCCTTGAAGGCTGATGGCATCACACCCTCTTTCAAGGATGCGTTTACCACCGCTTTGATCCGCTCGCCCAATTTCTCTCTGCAGCTCACAAGGAGCCACGAAGGGCAAGGATCAGTAAGACAAGTGGTTGGCTTCACAGATGAAAGCACCTTGTCCACTTCCTCAGAAGGGAGAAGCCGAAACCGATCCCAATTTACCGGCTTGCAACTGGCCAACTCTGGTTCATCGACTGTGTCCACGGTGCGCGGGATCGAGCTCTGTAAGTGTTCGATTTTATCAGCGAAGTGTTTTGCTAATAGGTCACAGGAGGCCTTTGACTGTTCCAAGGGTTCCTGAGCAACTGGACCAACCAGGCTTCGGACCACCTGGAACTTCCTAACTGTTAAGAGTAGTATGACAATGGAACCAATTACCTAGGGAGATGGTGGGCTCTCCAACATTGGAGGCATTCAGGAGGGAGCTGAACAGCCACCTGTCAGGTATGCTTTAATTTGGATTCCTGCATTGAGCAGGGGGTTGGACTTGATGGCCTTACCAGGCCCCTTCCAACTCTAATATTTTATGATTTTAATTTTTCTGGTTGCCGGGAACATTTGCGGATCACATCATCTACCCTTCAAAAAGCCTTTCCCAACATGGTGTCCTCCAGATGTTTTGGATTGCAATGTCCATCATCCCCAGCCAACATGGCAAATGGTTTGGGATTATGGGATCTCTAATCCAACATCTGGGGGGTATCAGGTTGGGGAAGGCTGCTCTAATGTTTCACAGATAAAAAAAAGAAACATTATTAAAGAATACCTGTTCCACTATTTTTCATGCTTGGAAAAATAGGCTCTTCCCTACCTTTTGGATTCATTTACACTGCCATATAAGGAAATAATATATTTATTATTTTATATGATGATGATGATGATAATGATGTTATTGCCTGCCTATCACCATTAGGTCCCAGGGCAGGTTACAGAAATTTAAAGTACAGTATTAAAAACCATTAAAATACATTACATTCACAGGAGTAGGGTGGGTCTTGAAAACCTACATCTCAGGTTCTGAAGGCCAGAGTAAAGAGGCGTAGCTTTAGCATTCGTGAAAAGTGTAGAGCAAAGGTGCCAGACACACCTGTGTTGGGAGGGAATTCCACAACTCAGGGGCTGCCAAAGGGAAAACCCTCTCAGGCCACCATCCCCTGACCTTCTGAGGGTGGTGGAACTACCAAGAAGGCCCCCACTGCTGATCTTAACACCTGAGAGGGTCTGTAGGGAAGGAAGCAGTCTCTGAGATATTTAGAGTCTAAGGGCACATTCACACTGTACATTTATTCCGCTATTATTCCACTTTAAACAGTCATGGTTTCCCCCAAAGAATCCTGGGAAATGTAGTTTGTGAAGGGTGCTGAGAGTTGCTAGGAGATCCCTATTCTCCTCACAGACCTACAATTTCCTGAGTGGTTTAACAGTCTGTCCTTCCCAGAGAACTCTGGGAATTGCAGGTCTGTAAGGGGGATATAGCTTTCCTAACAACTCTTAGCACCCTTCACAAACTACACTTCCCAGAATTCTTTGGGGGAAACCATGATTGTTTGAAGTGGAATAATAGTGGAATAAATGTACAGTGTGAATGTGGCCTAAGTCATTTAGGGGTTTAAACACTAATGTGAGCACCTTGAGTAGGAATTCAAAAATTTCTAAATCACCCTTCATTCAAATGTCCTTCATCCAAACCACCAGAATGGTGTACAACATTAGCATTTTGCTTAAAAGATTATTTTTAAAATATAATTGCTGTGCAATATTATCAAGAGATCCAAAATATACTCCTACAGCTGCAGGGTGTGAAATGGCAGGCTGTGAAAATCCTGGTGCTTTTATATTCATAGATATGCCTTTAAATGCATTAGAGATAAGATGCTCTCATTCCAGAAATCATGGGACGGGAGCTGAACTCTATAGAATGATAAATCTAGCAACTTACACTAGCAAGTTTTTCACAAGACATGCCTAAAAAGAAAAAAAAGTAGAGGCAGGGGAAGGAAACACCAGAGCTGAGGAGTAGCCTCCTAGTAAATACCAGAATGAACTTTCAAAAGTTTGACCCAATTTTGTAAGTCCTGGGCTCCTATTGGGAGGAAGGGCGGGATATAAATCTAATAAATAAATAATTAAATAAGTGTGTATCTACTGCAAAAGTGTGAGAAAAGGGGGTATTGAAGGTATAGGTATGAAATTCATAGGTGCTCCCTCAATTCCTTGCTGCAGACCACCATTTTTAATTCCTCATAATGCCCGTGGAATATTTAAGCCTCAGTTGTCAGTCTTGGGAGGAAGGTGAAGAAGGAGGACTCCTACAGGAAGACTGTAGAAGCTCAGTGGTAGAACATCTACCTTGCATGCACAAAGTCCCAGATCCAATCCCTGGCATCTCCATACAGGGCTGAGAAAGACCCCTGTCTGAAATCCTGAACAACCGCTGACAGTCAGGGCAAACAATTTTAGTGAGCTAGATGGACCAGAGGTCTGATTCAGTATGGGGTAGCTTTCTATGTTTCTATGAGATCTACTACAGGCAGGCTATTGATGAGGCAAGGGAGAAAGAGTCAGTGACCGGTGAAGCTTGGATAAGTTATACCAGAGCTTGAAAGTAATTCATTACAAGTAACAAATTACTTGTAATTCATTACTTTTTTGAGGAATGAGTGGGTAAATCCTTTACATTTTGATTGTAATAGAATAAGGAATAATTTTATTACTTTTGAGGAGTAATTGTAATGTTTTCAGCATCACTTTTGGGCACTACTTGGGGGGGAGCAGGGGAAGTCTGCTACTTTGATTTGTGAATGAAAATCATGTGCCTCAAACTGGACTTCTGTGCAGCATGGCTCTTCCCTTGTGCTCTGTGGGTGGGTAGGAGGCGATGAGGGAGGTGGTGGAGAGTGAGATGGGTTGGAGTGGAGAAAACAATTGTTTAAAAAAATGGATGGTGGTGGTGAAGAATGGAGTGAAGGGAAAAAGGAGCTGGAGGACAAGAACATGGATAAAGGAGGAGAAGGAGGCAGCAGGAGAATGGAGATAAAGAACTGTGGAGGTGAAAGATGACAGTGTGTGTGTGTATGTGTGAATACTGTGTTTGCACTTAAAATCTAAGAATCATAGAATAGTAGAGCTGGAAGGGGTCTATAAGGCCATCAAGTCCACCCCCCTGCTCACTTGGCACACAATTTGCAGCATTTTAACTTTTTTGCATCTCAGGGGAAAATGTTTGCTTGGATGAGTGTCCCTTAGTTGGTGGCAGAGCAGGGTCCGGGAAATGATTAAGTGAGAGAGATTATGCTTGCTGGCTGAGTGGGGGGGTGGTGCACTTGATTTGACATGCAAATATCTGAATAGTGGCCTCTGCCTCCCTTCCCACCTCCCTTACCAACAGAGAGACCACCATTGCTATCTTATGGATAAAAAGAATTATTCTACTGCCTCTGTATGTGTGTGTTTATTTTTAATGTTGTTTTAGGCTACTTAGATGTGCAGCAGCCAAGGCCAGCACCTTGTAGGCATTTTTAAAAAAAAGTAACTGAAATGTAATTGTAGTGATTACTTTTGAGAAAAAGTAAAGTAATCAGTTACTTTCAGAGCAATTTCAATCGTAATGGTAATTACTACTTTTTGGGGGCATGTAATTGTAACTGTAATTTATTACTTTTTAAAAGTAACCTTCCAAGCTCTATGGGCCCCCAATCAAAATCCTAGAGAGGGGGTAAAGAGGGGTCTTGAAGCCCCTATTGAGGAAAGGAGGGAAGCCATAGACAACCTATCCCTGGGAAGCCAGAAAGGGAAATAATCTGAAGGCAGGGCCAGAAGAGAGTGGGAAGGGAAAACTAAAGGTTGAGAGAACAGGACGGCAGTGAAGCAAAAAGGCTCTTTGAAGGGCCTTCTTTACAATACTTTCCAGGCCTAGTGGCACTAGTGACTGAGGAATAAATTATGTTTGGGCAGATAACCAGAGAAGTCTAGAGTTGGAGACCATCATCGCCCATGTCACCTGATCGCAAGCCCAAAACTCCATCCTTCAAGAAGTCAATTGAACCTCCACCTATTCCAGATCACGATGTCATACTTACCTGATATCCTGAAGCTCCTCTATGTCTCTCACTTCCATGAAAAAAGTGTTAGGAATGTAAACCTCATCTGATGCTACACCCAGTGCTGCAACTTGGAGAAATAACAAACAATAAAGTAACAATAAAGAGTATGTGAACAGTCTTGAAATAAGACTTCTTGAAGGAAGCAAAATGATGGACTTCAACTGCTTTGATGTACCCTTCCCACTTGATCCGTTCACAGCTGATTGTATTGATTTGAATGTACAATAGCAGTACAATTAGAACTTATCTGTAAAGATATATTTTTTAAAAAATTAGAATTTACCTTATCTAGAAGAAATATACGTGTCTCCTTGCTTATGTCTAATCTCTTAGGAATTTTAGAAGATAATTGAGTATGTAGGTGTAAGCCTCCTTTCACATATTTTAATCTCTAGAAACAGTTATTTATGGGACAGTTGAGTTATTATTTTCACACAATATCAGCCTGTATAAAAGGATGACAATTTCTAGGCAAAATAGCATCCTGTCATCGGAAACTCCTTGTCTGTATACCTGCTAGCTGAAAAGCTTTGATACAGAGTTGGAAAGACTTTTGATTTAGATAAAATGTGTTCCCTTTTAAATCTTGAGATCTAAACTTTGTAGCAGGAAATGTTTAAGCATCAAACACCCATCTTGGGTTGACCTTGGGACCACCATCCTTGCGCTGCCTCAGATCCAGTCTAGAATAAGTTTGGGGTGGGGCTAATTTGTAATTAGGCTTTTAAAACCCTAACTAAAATGTAGTTGGGAGAGGGGTCGGAGGAGAATCTCTCGGCTGAGACAGGGGTCACTTCTGCAGAAGGCATTGATCTTGGGGAGGAGGGAGGTGTTGCAGCACCCTGCACAATTGACCTCTCTGCTGAACAGCTGTTGAATGGAGGGGTCAATCCTGCATGAGTGATGCTCTGCAAGTGAGTTTTTTTTAGAAAGTCACTTGTAGAGCATGACCCGCACTGTGCAGAATTGCCATGTGGGGGGAAGGTGTCAGGCAGGCAAGAAGCTTCTGCCATAAGTCTTGGTCTTTCCATGAGGTTTTCCTGCCTTGTCTGGCTCTCCTTGCCTGATGATTGCCTGCTGATAGCCACAGATTGTTCTGGGTTATCCAACCAGACCCTTAGCTATCAGTGGTGGTTTGAACCTGTTTTGTTTGACACCCATGTCCCTCCAAGTAGGCCTAATCTGTCTCTGGTCTTGGCCAAATCTGGTGCACAGTCCTAGAATTCAAATTGTAATACAATAAAATGCAATATAAGACATTACCAATACAATAAAAATATAATTAATAATCAATACAAATACTTGGATGCTGTCTTCAACCATAAATCCACAGACATACTGCAAACCACCTGAATGAAGTTGGTGGTCCATTGGTGGTCCACGGACTACAGTTTGAGAACCCCTCTCCTAGGGCTTCCTATATGTTGGAACTATAATTTGATAATAACAAAGTCTATATCTGTAAGAGAATGACCCACCTGTTCTCAAATGGGAGGGTGGATTTCACTTCAGCAGCCCTAGTAAAACAGGAACAGTTAGTGAATGAGTGCATCATTGTGCACCATATGCTTGATATTTAAATGCAAAGGTCAGTCATTTGCATGTAGATAGAACACCCTCCCCAAATGCCAAGGTATTGTTGAACAGTGTTGTCATGATGGGGGGTAATGGGTATCAAAGCTGTATCCTCAGAGATGGGAAATAACTTCTTGGAAATGCTGCTGTTTTCCACCAATGCACTTCTGCATGAAAGAGTCATGGTCATATGCAGTTTCAGAAGAATTTTTGCATGCTGTAAAGTACATGGAATAGGTCTACTCTAGGCTAGGCCTACAGAAAAGTCATCCTTGGCCCACACAATCAGTACTGGGTAGTGTGCTTTTACTGAATGCTGAAGTCAGTATATGCAGCCAAAAAAGTCTGGACTTTCTGTTTCCAAATATTGGTATTTTTAATAGCTGTCAATTAAAATACCGTCCAGGAGAATATTATGCTACTACTGAAATTCTCTCTGTTGTGAAATGATAATCACTGACAATTCATACCAGAGGAGTCTAATTCACAACAATGAGGCTACACTGGTGTAAATTCCCAGTATGCTGAATTGCTTTTTTCCAGCACAGCTGCTTCTGCCCTGTCACTTTATAACCCTTTGTGTTACTCAGTATGTCAGATTCATTTTGACTCAGCTACTGTACTGCTAAGGTTGTCATAAGGAAGCTAACCTAGCATATGCAGGTGACAGAAGCTGTGACCCACAAACTAGTTAACTCAGAGTACACGGATCTAACTTCTGCTTAAATAAAAATCAATGGGACTAAATCGGCTTAAATCCATGTTTGTGGCTTGACTGCAATGTGCATTGGACTGATCGTTACCCTGCCAAGCATCTTTCATGATCATCATATACTTAAATGTACTCAGTTACGAAACCATGCAGGCTGGATGCAAAGTTATTAACAATACACTATGGCAAGGCTTAAGACAGGGCACTGAGCTGCTTTAGCCTACATTGCTCTATAATACTTCTCATTATATTGCCCAATAGATGACTGCAGCTCCGTAGCTATTTTTAGATTTCCTTGTAACAAAGTCAAGTGTGGGAAGTGTTCATTTTATAGACTTCAGAAAAA
This sequence comes from Rhineura floridana, assembly GCF_030035675.1. Classification (NCBI taxonomy): domain Eukaryota; kingdom Metazoa; phylum Chordata; class Lepidosauria; order Squamata; family Rhineuridae; genus Rhineura; species Rhineura floridana. The sequence continues at coordinate 115,158,748 of NC_084480.1, read as the reverse complement.
TGATCTGGGTGTGAAATTGAGTATGCAGGTTTCACAGAAACTCAGCAGTTTGGTGGTTTCATATCAAGAATGCATATTATTGCTCGCTCCCCAATTCCCTGAGCAGTGGGATGTTTCGGGGTAGTGCTACCGGCTTTCATTTCATTTGTGGAGAAAAAGCACTGGGAATTGTGATGCCTTTCTTGGTAAGGTTTGCTTTGTTTCCTAATACAAAACAAAAGCAGAGTATAATGAAGGCCAACACGCTCCTATAAATTGGCCATGCAACATGCATTATTTCCCAGGAAGCAACTGATGCGCCATCCAGCAAAGCCACATCCATGTTTCCAGCTAAGTCATGCTAGGTCAGCCTTTGCCAACCTGGTGCCTTCCAGACATTTTGGACTACAACTCCCACCAATGCCAGTCAGCATAGCTATGCTAGCTGGGTCTGATGGGAATTGTAGTCCAAAACATCTGGAGGGCACCAGGATGGCAAATCCTTTGCTGGAAACTATATTTTCTCTGTCATTCTCTCTTTAAACTGCAAATAATCTGCTTTTCACTATTTCTCTGCCCTTTCCCTTGTTAGAGGGGGCCATCTTCTCTTGTTTCATTCTGGAGTAAAGATATGAGACACCTTTCACCAACTTCAGTTGATAATTTCAGGCGTGCCTATTTATCATGAGACCCTCTTCTCCAGCATATCTAATCACAGATTTTAAGTAGAGTCTAGATCCTGTTAGCTTGAAAGCAAATTGCCTCCTCCATAAGTCTGAATCACAAGGACTTGGGGCTATTCCTAGGGGGATGCCAAAGCAATTCTGGCTGCATACACACCATACATTTAAATCACATCGAAAGCATATTCTCCTCCCCCAAAAACCGTGGGAACTGTAGTTTACCCCTCACAGAAGTATAATTCCCAGCTTTCTTAAAAAAATTAGAGTTCCCAGAATTCTTGGGGGGAGGGAGATGTTTTTGGTGTTTTAAATTTATAGTATGTACACAGCCTTAGCTATTGTCAGGCATTCGGCTTCCTTCCCATTCCTGATGGCTTGTCATCAGAGATCTGTCATTTCAGCCCAGTAAGGGGGGTGGAAGGGAAGAGGCGAGAGGAGCTGGGGCGGGGAGATAATTTTGGCCTCGGTGTGGAAATGAGCCAAGCCCATTTCTAAGAAACATAAGCTCAGCATATTTCCAAGCCAATTTCATGCAAGCCACAGGTGGGTCACCCATCTCTACTGCAGAATATATACTACATCCTGCTACAGGCCCTCTCATTCAGGCTTACTTGGAATGGCAAATGAGAAGTCCCACAGTTCACCTTCCCTGATGCACCTGGAGCATCATTCCTTTATGCCCTAGTCCATTTGATCATACTACTTCTGTTTCAGGAGAGGAGAAGGTGTGATTCCACCAGAGAGATCTCACAGCTGATTAATCCTCTCAATTTTCTGAGAAAAGCCTACGAGTATAGGGTTGATCACACACCCAGAAGAGACACTGTCCTTATGATCCTCTTTGCCTTTTCCATAGTTTCAGTTCTAGCACCCACTACTTCAATACTAGGGCCGTCTTCTTCATATGGTAGTAAGAAGAGTGAAAATAAGGTCTCAATGGGGCAAAGCTTAGCCAAAGCTGCCTCCTGCTGGACAGCTTTTCCGGAAACAGAAATACAAACAGTGCTCAGTGCAATGCCGTGACCTACCAAACTTCCAAGGGATAGTGTGCAGTACTGATTATTGTGAGGAAGCAATTGAGTCTGAAGCAGTAGTGATCAGCAGGATGGTGGTACTTACCAGACTTTCCATCACTGGCATCGCTGTGGCTTACCAGTGTGGGGGGGGGGAGAGAAGGGGCAACAGCCAGGTCAGTGCAGTGCAAACACACTGATGCAGCCAATCTGGCACTCCCAATCTGAAGGACATCGAAAGGAGAATAAAATGGGAAGGGGAAAATGCCCCCTTTTTAAACTACTCCCAGTTAGCTTCAGTGCATTGCTTAAAGCTGTCCACGTTCCATCCATTAAGTCCACATGCTGCACTCATTTACTGATCGCTTCCCATAGGATATCCATATTTCATTACTTCCCTGATTAAGGCAGAGTCAGTTGTGAATGTTCAGCACACACACGCACATCACACAAATGTATATGTGTGAAGAAAGGCTGAAGAGCTTTCCTATCTTGCTTTTTTTTTAAGGTTCAGTGCTGCTGCTACCATTTTGCAAAGGTTCTCCTGAGTGGGCTACTGTGGCTCCCCCTCCCCCAATACTCCTGAATGCTTGAAAATCAGAATTAATTGAGCAAGAATTAATCAGCAGCTCTGTTAAAAAGGTATTGTGAGAAAGATGCACATATGAGGGGTGTCCATCGGCTCTGTGTGTACAATTGTTGTTGTTAAAAATATATATCCCGCCCTTCCGTCCAGGAGGAGCCCAAAGTGGCAAACAAGTGAGAAACAAAGCATATTAAAAATATCTTAAAATCATGCAGATGTACCATGAATAACAAGGCAAATCAGGGTTATTCTGGTCATAATCTCATGTTTCTGAGTCAGACTGTGGCTTGAGATGGATCAGAAAAGTTTCTGAGTCGCTCTGTAGCCTACGTTTTGTCCAAAAAGTTAAACTCATGGCTTTCTCCCTCCCTCTTGTTTGAGAAAGGAAACCAAACTGATTAGGGATATGCTCAAGAGAAGAAGGGATGGAGTGGAGGGTGAATTTTTTATTTTGACAGATAGGTCCAACTTTTAATTACAGTGAATTATTTTCCAAGGCCACTTCAACCACAGTGATTTGGAGAAGGAATGCTGAAGTTAAAAAAAAAGTTGTCCTTCATGTGGGATATCATTCTCCTCTCAGTTTTGGTTGTGAGACCAGGGTGTAAGTAAAGGAGTTAGACTTTACTTTAGGGTGGCCTGCTTTCTCAATTGTTCTTTTTCCTTCTCCTCCCCCCCCCAAAAAAATAGTTCTCTTTTTTTCTTCATGGAGGGTACTTGCAGAATAGTGGAGGGCATTAAGAATTAGCGGTGACTTTTCCAGTTTTTTTATATAACAAAGGAATAGGTTCCTGGACCTATTTGTCTGAAGTTTAGTGTGTTTCTTACCTGGGGGCACCTCCATCATGTACTGAGTTTTCAAACTGTCCAGAAAATCTGGAATATGGAATGTGATTTCAATTTTCCTACCCCAAAATGATAAAGTCTGCACTTGTGGCTCAACTGTTGCACTTACCTTTCTGAAAGTTATAATAATAATAATAATAATAATATTTAATTTGTTTGTCGCCTATCTGGCAATTAGCCACTCTAGGCGACGTACATTAAAATGAGATAAAATACAAAAATTCAAATGCAATCACATAATAACAATAAATAAAATATTGGACAGTCATCGGTACATATAAAAACAGTTATAATAGCAGCATACGACAGATGACAAAATCATGGAGATTTACCCATCCCAAGGACCTCATAGGCCTGTTGGAATAGCCACGTCTTCAGGGCCTTGCGGAATACGTCTAGGGAAGGGGCATGTAGGAGATCACATGGGAGGGAGTTCCAGAGAGTGGGGGCCACCACAGAAAAGGCTCTCTCCCTAGTACCCACCAACCTAACTGTTTTGGTTGGCGGGATTGAGAGAAGGCCTTGTGTGGCTGATCTAGTAGGCTTCATCACCTTAAAAGGGATGACTGTGCCTGTATCCAATTCTGGCAGAAAAAAAATTCGAGACTTTTCTTTTTTGATTTTTTAAAAGGTTCTCTGCATGAAAACTCTTGGTGGATCTGCTTGATGCTGGGCATGTTTAATCCACCGAGGAGGGACTTCTTTGCTTGCAGATTTCATCCACTTAAGTGAACAGAGAAAGTGAACAAAGTCATAGCCATTTTTAGTTTCTCCAATATAATCAACAGGGTGAAACTGAGCATTGGATTTAACAGATCAAATTTGGACCTGAATAATGAATCAAACTGACACAAAGCAGATTTGGAACTGATCGGGCTGCTTCAAAATGCTACAGATACAGATGCAAGGCGGATCTTCTGGTCACTGCACACTCCTAACATTCTTACATTAGATTTTGTGTGTTCATACTTGAGGGGTAGGGAGCATTTTTCAGCCCAAGGGCTGCATTCTCCTGTGTATGACCTTTTGGGTTGCATGCTAGTTGTGGGCATGGCCAGTGACTGTTACCCTAGCACTGTAAAGGCTACAGCAGAGGTGGGTGGGGTCAGCAGTAAAAGTGGGTAAAGCAATGAATGTGATTCGTATAGGGCAGGCACCAGCCTACTGGGGGTCTTCTGGCACCAGATTGCTGTGGGCCTCTCCCTCCCCCCCCTCTCTCTGTGTGCGCACTAGTCTCTGTGCACACGCATGCACACACACTTAAATATGCCTGGTTGCTTCACCTCACGCATCAGCGTGCATGCCTGCCATCACCAAAGATGGCAGCAGGGGCTTGTTGATGCCCCCACTGCCATCATGGGTGATGGCGGGTATGAGCACTGACACACTGATGTGTGAGGTGAAGCAACCGGGCATATTTAAGCAACTGCCAGCTGTGCACACATGCAGGGGACCCCTGATGGCTGGGTGAGTAGAACTCCACCCTCCCAGCTGCAGCACCCTTGGCCAATACCCATCCTGGCCACCCGCTGGAGCCGGGCTTGGATTTTTACCACTGCAAAGCAGGCTGCATTCCAGCCACACAAAAGTCAGAGGCAGAGCTTGGAAAAGTTACTTTTCCCATCAGCCCAATCCAGTGGCCATGCTGGCTGGGGCTGATGGGAGTTGTAGTTCAAAAAAGTAACTTTTCCAAACTCTGGTCAGAGGTTTCTACACGCATGCACACTTCTCTCAATCCTCAATCTGGACAAGCCTGGGGCATTATCACAGTTCAAGGGCAAATTATCTCACCTAATTCTTCATTCTGTGTTCAAGGGCATTCTGTGTTCCAGGAGAAGCTCACAAGGAGGGTGCAGAGCACGACCAGTGATGTACATGACCTGAGGAGAGATGTGTGGCCTTGAGAGAGGGCTGGAGAGCCACATTTATCCCCCTGGACCTGAGAATCCCACCCCTGTCATACTTGGTTGTGGTTCATGTAAGGCACCCAAGGATTTGAAAGTAAATATAAGAATCCTAGATTCACATATCTTTGGTAAGTGAGTTCTGCTCTGTATTGACTATACTTTGTTCTTGTTTTTTCCAGTTTAAATCTTAGGTGATGAGCAAGGAATGACACAGACTTAATAATGTGCAGACAATAAAGCCAATTATGCAAAGATCCTGGTCCCACATTCTCACCACCAGCTCCTACTATTAATAAATTGGTTTAGAACTAATGAGGCAGATTAATCAGTTTATTAATCATAACCTCTTATATTTAAAAGCAGGAAGCCATCACCCCCTTGTTTGAAATTATTATACTGACAGGCCTTTCTCTTTCTATATTTAGCTTCTACAGCCCCATAGCATTTGCATAAATGCTGCGCCTGAATATTTTTCATATAAAAATGCAACATTGTATGGCTTAAAGATACAAACAGCATGTACTGAAGAGAATATTTCAAAACCCTTTAACTTTTAAGTCATGTGTGTGCATATATTACTGTGAGTTCATTTGAAGGCATTTACTTAGGCAAGACATAGAGAGAAATCAGCTAGCACAGTTTAAATAAGGAAACTCTGAAATTCAGAAAGGATTAGATATATGACATGGAGGTGCTTTTCCATTAAGTTTGACTGATTTAGGCTCAAGTCCAAAACAATCCCTTGTACAGTATAATTGACTGACAACTTATTTATTTTATTACATTTAAATCCTACTTTTCTTCCAACAAGGTAGATCTTTCTTGGGAATTTATTCTGTTTCCCATCAGCCCTTCCTCTATGCATGTCAATGAAGAGATCTTTGTCTTCCAGGGACAAGACCCTCTATTCCCAAAAATCCATTGGGAGAGGGGGAAAGAAGACCTCAGCTCCCCCAATCTTTTCGGGGGTGGACATTTTCCCCACCCCAGTGTTTCCTGAGGATTTGTGCTATTTTCCACCCCCCTTCCCATATGCAAGTCACAGGAGATCTCTCTCTCCCAGGGAGAAGAGGCTATACTCCCCAAAAGCCCAATGACAGAGTGATTGATGAGAGGTGGCATTTCCCCCACCCCAGTCTTTCCTAAGGATCAATGCTCTCCCCCCCCAAAACCACCCCTGCCCTCTATGATTCCTCTCATACCTACCCCCAAACAGCAAGGTCTGGCTTTGTGACAGAGCCACAGCAGCTATCATTCTGAATCATAAGGGGGCAGGGCTTGGCATCATCCTCCCAGAAGGAGTGACAGTCCTTGCAATTTGTATCCAATTCTAGCAGAAAATGAAAACAAAAAGGTTATGTTTTGTTGGTAACATTTAAATATGCCCTGCATGAAAATACCTGGATGTATCTGCCTATAATTTGACAGGCTCAATCCACTCTGGAGGTCCTCATACCAGCAAATTTCATCAATTTCTGTGGACAGAAAAACAGCTATTCTATTTTTTAGGTTCCCCATTATATCGAATGGGGAGGGGGGATCCAGAGCTTTGAATGAGTTGCATTGGAAAGATACAAAAATCAGCTCTGAAACGTATTGAGCTGCTCCCAAAAAACAGAGATACAGTTGAATCTTGTTGCCAGTGCACATCCCAAAGATAGACAGACAGACAGACAGACAGACAGACAGACAGATATAGATCACCCAATAATAATGAGGGTAGAAACACACTCACTGTTCTGCCAATTCCAGTGCATCTCCACATCTCTCTTCTGAAAACAGGAGCACACGACTCTTGTCAAACCCCACCACTTTATACTGTAAAACCTGGTGGGATCAGCTTGAGTGCTTTTTTTTTTTTTTTTAAATCAGCTTCAAAGAGATTTTGCAACTGATTGGCTGATCAACCCGTTCCCCTTCCAGGTGTGGTTAATGGAAATGCTTTGCTGTAGGCAACTAGTGTACTCACAGCCTAATTCTCTGAGCAAGATACAAAAATGATAAAAACAGTTTAAAATTATTAAAAATCATTTTAAATCAAAGTTGTCTAAAAACCATAACAAGCAGCAATTGATACAAAGCCACCCTGGGAGGAAAGGCAGGATATAAATATTTAAAATAATAATAATATTAATAATAACAACAACAACAATAATACTAATAATAAAGCCTTAAAAGTGCCACAGAATTAAGCAACTACATTAAAACACAGCATAATGCTAGAGATTAAAAGCACATAGTTTAAAAGGCCTGTGGGGGTGAAGGGTGGAGTGCAGTGCACACCTAATCTCCTGGTGCTGGATTAATTGTCATTTACTGGGACGGTGAAGTGGGGAGGTGACTTGGCAGAGATGTCTACACTGTGCTGGACTGTCACCAGGAGTGCTGGATTGGCCCTTCCCACCAGCCATTACTGGGAGCATTCCACACTGTAACATTTTGTTGTAGGTTCCACTTGCAAAGCATAAAAAGCAATGATCTTTACATTTACCATACCCTCTGAAAGGATATCTTATTTTATATTCTATCCTAAAACACCTTGCATCTTTTAATGAAATGCTTGCACCGTGTAATATGATGTTGAGTTTAATGCATAAAATATACACTCTTAAATGGCAAAATCTGTCAATTAGGGTGTTCAAAAAAGAAGCTCCCCTAAGGCTACCAATAGCTTCATTTTAAATAGAGTGTGACAAATATTCTCTAATGTGCAGCACTGAAATCCCTCAGCAATAATGGATCATTTAGTGATTAATAGATTGATATGGAATGCTGCATTTTAAACCGAGACCTCATCTCAGACCAGACGCTTAGCTCCTAGTGAAGAAAAAAGAGTTAAGTTGATGAATTGGACACTTGGATCACCCTGTTATCTGTTCAACTATTTTTCTATATTGTTGTAAGTCCTATTAATCAGAGCCATTTTTATCAGACTGTAGCTGTGAAGGGCAAGGGTTCATATCCAATGTATGAAAAGAATTCATTTATTTGGAAAAGTGGCAAACAGGTCTATAAATGGAACCCAAGACTTGTGGCTATGATGAAAATGGTTAATCGGATATGACACCATGCATATCTAGAAAGGGTGAGGGCACTTGTAGCCCTCCATATGTTATTGGACTCCAACTCCCGTTAGCTCCAGCCAGCAGAAGCAATCATCAGTGATGATGGGAGCTGTAATTCTACAACATCTGGAGCATCACAAGTTCCTTATCACTGTTCTAGACTCAACACAAGCCAGTCCATATGCCAGTTGACCAGAGTCAGTAAAAGCATGGACTGCTAGAACAAGACCACCAGTTCTGTTTCTTTTAGCTCATGGACATGGTGCATCTAAGCTTTGAATATAATTTATTTGGGGGGGGTGTCACCATGCTTGAGTTGCTTATCCACAAAGTGCTTAAGGTGATTCAAAACACAATTATGTCAATCAATGCCACAACTGCTAATATACATGCCATTAAAATCAGCACACAGTTAAAAACCCATTGGTGGCCACAATATTTTATCCTAAACCATTCCTCAGAACAAGGCTACATCCTGGGCACTGGGGGAGAAAGAATACTGTGGCTGGGACACCAGGAGAGGAGCTCTGCTGTTCCCACCTCATGTAGGATTGCTGCATTCCAGTCCCACAAATCTGGGCAGGTTGATTTGCATATTATGCAATTATGTAAATTAAGTATATTAATGGTTGCATTGTCCAGTTGTTTTGTTTTTGTGTGTAATAATTACCCCCAAAACCTGGGGGAGATATGAGGAATCTTTTCTTTTTTTAAAAAAAAACACCTTACATTTTCATCCTTAAATGCCTAGACTTTGGTTTCCAATACTATGGAATATTTATTTATTAAGAGGATTTATATCCTGCCCTTCCACTGTTAAAAACAAGTCAATATTCAGATAATAATTTTAGAAATACTATAAGTTCTAGATCTAAATCCATTGTGCTACTGGTCCAACTTCGTAAATAATATTTTCCTGCTGATTTTGTTCCTTGTAGTTCTTTAACATCTGTTGTAGCTTACTAATTCTGTATTGCAATACCGTGATGTTGGTCTGTACAGAAGACTGTAAAATATATGAAATATCTCTCACTGACTTGTGAAACTGAACATCTATGCTAAATGAGGCAGGCAGAATAGACTTACCTGGGAACAATAACAACATATTCCAGGGCTATGGGAAATTCTGATCATATCAATGTATTTCTACCATCTCCGATTGGTAGCCCAGCTATGTCCCTATCTGGACAGTGACGACCTCGCCTCAGTCATCCATGCTCTGGTAACTTCTAGATTGGACTACTGCAATGCGCTCTACGTTGGGCTGCCCTTGAAGATAGTTCGGAAACTACAGTTAGTCCAGAATGCAGCGGCCAGATTGTTGACGCGGACCAGAAGGTCCGCTCATATAACACCTGTTTTGGCCTGTCTGCACTGGCTTCCTATTTGTTTCCGGGCTAAATTCAAAGTGCTGGTTTTGACCTATAAAGCCTTACACGGCATGGGACCGCAATACCTGGTGGAGCGCCTCTCCCAATATGAAACTACCCGTACACTGCGCTCAACATCTCAGGCCCTCCTCTGAGTACCATCCCATCAAGAAGCTCGGATGATGGTGACTAGAAATAGGGCCTTTTCAGTTGTGGCTCCCGAACTGTGGAATGGTCTGCCCGATGAGGTGCGCCTGGCGCCGACACTGCTACCTTTTCGGCGCCAGGTGAAAACCTTTTTATACGCCCAGGCATTTTAAAGTGTATTTTTACAGTATTTTATTACTATGTTGTATTCTGGATGTTGTTTGGTTCTCGTATTGTTTGTGTGTTTTTGTTTTTTGAGTTATTATATTTATTGTATTTATATATTGTGCCTGCTTTTACCTTTTATGTACACCGCCCAGAGAGCCTTCGGGCTTAGGGCGGTATATAAATTAAATTAAATAAATAAATAAATAAAAAATCCTCAGTATGAGGTAGTGAAAGAAAATGAACAAAATCTATTTGAATTACTCTACATATCTCTTTTTTTAAAAAAAAAAATACATAGAAAAGCTAACAAACATAAAAATTAATTAAGGCTCTAATCCAATACACACTTACCTGGGAGTAAATCTCATTGAGCCCAATGGTACTTTTTGAATATCTACTATTTGAGTAGTCATGTATTGGATTGCACTGTAAATGATACATGTTTACTAGTCTCAAAAAGCACATCTAAAGTACATTTAAAAGTACATCTAAAGAGACAATCTGATCATGATCATTACAGTAATCAACACATTTATTTTGTTTCTCTAAAAAGATTTTGTCACTCTACATTTAATATTTACGCCTCATCTTTTTAGCTCCGTTTAAAAAAACATAGGATAACACAGGGGCAGAATGGCTATAATATGTGATCAATGCAGTTTGTAGCAGTGTACTACATAGGAGAATGTTATTATAAACTACGAACCAAAGTCTATGTAGAACATGGGTGTGATATTAGAGTTACCCAAGATAAAAGGTTTTAAATCTTTTACAGAAATTGTGAAAGGATTTTAGACTTGATTTTGTAGACTAGACAAGAGATTAGCAGGATCTCCTCTATGACTAAAGGATGCTTTTACATTGATCCCTTTGGGTTGAATATTGCCTGGGACTCAGGAGCTGCCAGTCTTCCCCCCCCCCCAAGGCCACAGCTCATGTGCGAGAAACACCATCCCCTGGACTCACCATAGCAACCTGACCACGCAAAGGGCAGCTGCAGTAGCAACAAAAAATTACTTGTGGGCAGCATGTGCACCCACCAAAGCTCTAAAAGAAAAAGCAAGTGATGTAGGCTTATGGGTTTTATGGATGGAGACTGGCATTGCTCTAAAGCCCTGGTCATCTCTACGGTGAAAACTCTAAATACTTTGCATTAGAAGTCTGGGTGAAATGGGCAGAAAACTGCCTCCACGTTTTGCCTGCTATCTCTGGATCCACAAGGGTTAGAGACTAGCTTTTATTTTTTAAAAAAATGAAAGCTGAGAATCCGGGCCACTTAACGGACTAAGCGGGCACTGGGTGGCATGGATAGAATCTGAGTAAAACCCGGCTAACCGGGTAATATGGCAACCCTAACCTCATGAAGCACTAGCAAAAGACAGTTTTTTTAAAGAAGAAATAATAAGGAAGCTATCACTGCAGCGGTGAAAGGTACGATAGCCCCACAATGGCATTGAATGTCACTACCCCTCACTGAAAATCAGGGAAATGACCCTCCAACCTGGAGCCATTAAATTTGGGGGCTATTTGGGTTGAGGCTTAGGGGAAAGAAGACATGGGATAGCGTTCAATCCTAATCCCACTCAGAGTAGACCCATTAAATTAGTGGACATGACAAATTTAGGTCCATTAATTTCAAAGAGCCTATTCTGAGTAGGACTTCATCAAATACAACCCATCATGTCAGGAGATCAGTGATGGGATGTCCTGGTTTGCTTGCTTGCTTGCTTTTTTTTTAAGTGTAAAAAGCAGCTGTGAGTGTGGTGGGGTAGTGCAAATCAGATGAAAGGTATGCTGTCAGGGAAAGAATGCTTATCTCTTTTCCCTTCACCACAATCAGCCATGTTTTTTGCCTCTACTGATATTGTGTGGTGCATCTAAATCCCTACTCTAAGTCTGCTCAATCATTTATACCACGTCATGAAAGCTGGGTAGGTGATGGGAATGAATGAATATAAGAAAATGCCAGTTCAGAAGATTTGGTGGAGAACAATCCTAAAAGAGAAATGATTTGCTGAAAAGCACAGCTGCTGCTCCAGGGATAAACTGTAGGGAAGAAACCTTTATATACTCTGAGACACATTTGGGATGCTGCAGTAACCCAAGAGATAGCCCATCAAGCTTGTATTTTCCCCCCAGGAGAGCTCATTTAAACACACACGTTACATTCACCCTTGTATACACATGACTCTTGGAACAAAATGATTGTAACTTTTTTAAAGACCTGTCTTGGCAGCTCTCCTCCCACACCCCACCAGTTCGTACAGCTTCATGTTTCCACTCTATAACCTAAGACGTATGTCACCATTGGGTGCCTACAAAGAAGAGCAGCTGTACTTAGGTTTGCAAGGAAAAGCTGCATGAGATATTAATCCTCTTGGTTTTCTCAGTGTGATGCCCTCTCACTTTGCAAGTTCTGCTGTGGCTAATTCTTTCAGACTGCTGGCTGCATAACATCAAGATAATTATGCCACTGGCTGAAACTTCAGATCATTCTGGCAGTTTTACATTTTAAATCACTGTCACTGTCTCATGCTATCAACCTGGAGACCCTGTGGCTTGTAGCTGCTCCCACTAGAAGCATACTTTAGAATCAGCCATTCTATAAAACTTGGTATTATGGATGCTTGAAGAATTCAAATAATAGGGCAGATCATAAGTTAGTTATCCACTGGCTTTCAGATTCCTCAAACATTTCGATGCAGTTCTTTGCTCAACCCCCCCCCCATCAAAATAGGATTTAAAATGTGTACTTTAAGAGAAAATACATTACATTATATTTCAAATACATATTTAATAGAGGTGTGCATTGGCTCTGTGGGAAACCCAAATAATCAGGCAAATCAGGGTGATTTGGGTCATGCTACATTAATAAGTTGTCTTGAGGTGGATCAGGGCCCCCCTAAGCTTCTGAGTTACTCTGTGGCCTCAGATTTTCCAAATAGTTAAATGCACGACTATTCCCCCTTCCCTTTTCTGAGAAACTAAGCCAAGCTAACCGAAGAAACATCCAGCATTTAACAGGAGAGGGAAGTGGGAGATCTTTCATTTTGATGGACAGGTCTAGCTTTCAGTCACATTGAATTGTTTTCTGAGGCCAATCCAATCACAGTGATTTGGGGGAGGGATGCTGAAGTAAATAAAAAGAGGTGTTCTTCATCATTCTCAGAGTTTTGGCTGTGTAAGCAGGGCATATTGGGGTGGCCTACTTCTTTCCCAATCAGTCTTTTTTCTGAGAAACCATTAAAAATCACATCTCTCTCTTTTATTCACAGAGGGTACTTCCTGAATTCAGGGAAAACAGCTTAATTTTCAACAGAGCTAATTCAGTCCTAAATAAGGAATCAAACTGGAAAGATGCAAAGCAGCTCTGAAACAGATCAGCTGCTTCCCAAAGCTACAGGTACAGATACAAATGAAATCTTGTGGTTGCCACACACCCCTAATATTTCAATACATGTTTTAAAGATTTTTCATGCTTTTTTTTAAACTACAGATTAATGTGGAAATGGGAACACATTTATGGGTGAACACATGCAAAAGTGGGGCAGACCAGAAATCCACTGATTCATCCACTCCCCATGGAGTATGGATCCTCAGTAAGACAAAATATCCTTTCTTCTTCAGTCTTCTCAAGTTGTTTAGCTGTACTTCACACAGAATAGTATCAGGTGCCAAGTTGTTCAGAATGGCCCTGTGCTGACATCGCACTTGACCCTGATTTGTTTTCCTTAATGTCTTTTTATCCAGTTTTTGTCAATCCACTCAGAATTTTATATTTTTCACTCATGTCCATGACATGTCAATTGGGTGCTATTCTCAGTCACATTTTCCTCGAGGCCTTGACAGTTCTCATTATACTCATTTAACTGGGGTCTGCATCAGCAGTGGCCAGTCTTATTGGGAATCTTGCTAAAAGTCAAGTACAGATTAAGAAACAATGCCTCAGTAATGCACACTACTGTATAAGCACAATCACACATGTTTGGGGTTGAGTCAGGGAACTACTGAGTCAGAGAACATGCAGTAGTACAGTGCTAGAGAGGAAACCAGGCATGTTGGCCTATATCCATGCTATACCCAGACCAAACAGTCCACTTGCTCCTGTCTCTGTGCTTCAAGCTTCTACTGTCTGTTCCACTTGTAACACCCGTGTCGTACCTTGGCTAGCCATTCTTGATATGCATTGTTTTGTCCTATAGGTAAGGATGAGGAGAAATTTGATTCAGTTAACGTTTGAAGCCAAATCTATCAAATTTGCACCTTCCAAGACAATATGTGAACCGAAATGCATCCATTATTTGAAATCCACAAGCCTATGAATTTTCTAGTGCAGTTCCTCAAAATGCATATGCTAGGGTAAAGTGTGCATTAAAGTGTGTATATGGATGAAAATAGCGTGCAAGAATGAATTATATTAGGGGGAAATGCTTTGAAAAATGTGTATATTAGGCAAAGGTGCATACAAAACAAATCATATTGGGAGAAATTTGCACTAAAATGTTGGTGAATTTTCATGAGGGCTTAAAAAAACCTGTTGTCAGGGACATGGGCATGTTGCATTATATGTTGCCCCCTATATGAGGATCCCAGAAGAAAATATTTAGCTTACTATATCCGTCTGTTTATGCACGCAGGGAAAAGCTCCTGAGCCATGGTTGTCGAGCTACTGGTCGACAGCAGTAAACAAATAACAGTTGGAGCAGCCAACTTTGCCTTGGCTGCTAGGAAATTACGGGCGAACCACATTAAGACTTATAATATCTTGTGATCGTTTTAATCTTGTATAAACTTTTTAGCTTTTTGATGTTTACTTGTGTTATGTTGTATTTTGCAAAGGCCTATGGCTACACGCATAAAGTTTTTGTACTTTGTACTTTTTGTACTTTGTACATGTGAAACAAGAGGGTGAAAACTTGATGTAGAGTGGCTGCTTTTGGTTGCAGCCTCCAAGTAAATCACGAAAGCAAGCAAGCAAGCAAGCAAGCAAGCAAGCAAGCAAGCAAGCAAGCAAGCAAGCAAGCAAGCAAGCAAGCAAGCAAGCAAGCAAGCAAGAAAGAAAGAAAGAAAGAAAGAAAGAAAGAAATATGGCAGTGCTTAAAAAGGTTTTTTTTAAAAAAAAATCACTCATGCAGCAGTTTTTTTGTATTATACAGATAAGATTATCAAAGTCATCGGCTTTGTTGTTATTATGTGCCTTTAAGTTGATTACAACTTATGGCGACCCTATGGATCAGTGACCTCCAATACCATCTGACATGAACCACCCTGTTCAGATCTTCTAAGTTCAGGTATGTGGCTTCCTTTATAGAATCAATCCATCTCCTGTTTGGCCTTCCTCTTTTTCTACTCCCTTCTGTTTTTCCCAGCATTATCGTTTATTCTAGTGAATCATGTCTTCTCATTATGTGTCCAAAGTATGATAACCTCAGTTCCATCATTTTAGCTTCTAGTGATAGTTCTGGTTTAATTTGTTCTAACACCCAAGTATTTGTCTTTTTCACAATCCATCGTATGCACAAAGATCTCATCCAACACCACATTTCAAATGAGTTGATTTTTCTCTTATCTGCTTTTTCATTGTCCAGCTTTCACATCCATACATAGAGATTGGAAATACCATTATCTGAATGATCCTGACTTTAGTCTTCAGTGATACATCTTTGCATTTGAGGACCTTTTCTAGTTCTCTCATAGCTGCCCTCCCCAGTCCTAGCCTTCTTCTGACTTCTTGACTATTGTCTCCACTTTGGTTAATGACTGTGCCAAGGTATTGATAATCCTTGACAATATTAATGTCTTCATTGTCAACTTTAAAGTAACATAAATCTTCTGTTGTCATTACTTTAGTCATTTTGACGTTCAGCTATAGTCCTGCTTTTGTGCTTTCCTCTGGTTTACTGGTTTCTGCTAGTAGTATGGTATCGTCTGCATATCTTAAATTATTGATATTTCTCCCCCCAGTTTTCACACCCCCTTCATCTTGGTCCAATCCCACTTTCCATATGATATGTTCTAAGTACATATAGATGTACTAACAAACAGGGTGATAAAATACACCCCTGTCTCAAACCCTTTCTGATTGGGAACCAATCGGTTTCTCCATATTCTGTCCTTACAGTAGCCTCTTGTCCAGAGTATAGGTTGCGCAACAGGACAATCAGATGCTGTGGCATCTCCATTTCTTTTAAAGCATACCATAGTTTTTCATGATCTACACAGTCAAAGGCTTTGCTGTAATCTATAAAGCACAGGGTGATTTCTTCTTTGGTTCATTCCATTAACCAACATATGTTTGTGATATGATATCTGGTGCCTCTTCCCTTTCTGAATCCAGTTTGGACATCTGGCATTTCTTGCTCCATATATGGTAAGAACCTTTGTGTCGTGTAGTGTATGAATCTAGAGGCCTGTGTCCAGAAAACGTCCAGTTGGTTCCCAGAATATCCAGAGTAAAGACACACTACAGCAAGTTCTTGTAAAGAGAATCTTTACTGATTCAATAGGCAAAGTACTAACACGATACAAGTCTCTTTCCTCCAACTAACAACCCCCTCACCTTGCAGTTTCTTCACCCAAGGTTTTATACACTTTCGGTTCAGTGCCAGCTGCAGTCCGTCCTTGGATTGCTGCACAGTATTAACCCATTACTTGTCTTTTCTTGTCTTTCTGAAAAAACACAGAACATCATGCTTTCCAACAGCTTACAGCTCCCACCTTTTCCATAAAGACATTTTCTACATGAGTTTTACACAGTTTCTTACATACATTTGTACAATTCTTCAGGAATGCATTTATTCATATGGTTTAAGACAGTCAATGTACAACGTATCTTCTACAATGTTCATACTCCCTTCTGGAGTCCCTTCACTTCTGCTGACATTGTCACGTCATCAGTCAGCCTCATTTGATAGAGTTTCCTTGCTAACTGAATCTTACTGCTGGCTGTTTTCCTGACGTGCACCTCGTTAAGAGCAGTCCATATCAGCCTGGCTGTCGGTTTATCTTGAATGTGAAGCAATTGTGAATCATCTACAGCCAGAATAAGAAATGCCCTTGCTTTTTCCTCTAGTCGAATACACTGCTCCGGTGGTGGAATGGAGGGGGGTTCATGAATTACTACTTGCCATACATCTTCCTTAGTTAGAAATGCTTGCATCCTTAAACGCCAACTCATATAATTTGTTTCTGTCAGCCGTTCAAGAGGCATGCCAGCCGAAAGCGAAACTGCCATCCTTGCAGACTTTCCTTTACTGCTTCCCGCACAGCTTCCCGGCACGATTCTGAACACACGTTAGACTCACCAGCCAAGCGTCCTGGTTCACTGCTGCTGGATACCGGTTCTCCCTCTTTGCGCTGCTGAGCACTGCTGCTGGATCTCTGGATAGGATTGATTCTCTAGCTTGAGCCTCTAGGCTGGGCCCATAACCCTTGTCATGTAGCATATGAATCTAGAGGCCTGTGTCCAGAAAACGTCCAGTTGGTTCCCAGAATATCCAGAGCAGAGCTTGGAAGTAACTCATTATTTTTAACGAGTTACTTGTAATTCGTTACAATTTTAAATAACGAGTGGGTAATTCCATTACATTTGGAAAGTAACGGAACGACTAGTAATTTCCCTACTTTTCAGCTGCAACTTTAACGTTTCCACATTAGGTTGCATGTTACTTGGGGGCGGGAACAAGGGGAAGACAGCTCCTGGCTGTGATTGGTTAACACAAGACATGTGCCTCACACTGATTGGACCTCTGCGCAGACTCTCTCTTCCCTCGTGATCTGTGTTAGGATGCACAAGGGAAGAGGTGAATAGGCAGGGCCTGCTAGCATCTGAGAGGACAAAATGGACGCCGGAGGAAAAAGCCAGGGCAAGGACAACGGAGGAGAAAAGGCAGCAGCAGAATGACGAAGAGCTGTGGAGGTGAGTGACGATGATTTGTGTGTGTGTGTGTGTGTGTGTGCGTGCCCCCCCGCAGCACCGTTCTGTCCCCCCACTGCCTCTCCTTGCCTCTGCCACCCCCTCCATCAATCACAAGGCACTTCCGAAACTTCAGCCTACTTCTCTTCCTTCCCCCCCTTTTTGAACTCTCCCCCTTGTTCCCATGCATACATACCTGTGTGCTGTATTTATCCAGACAGAGCACTCCTGCCTTTTAAAATGCCGGCTAGCTTTTTATTGTATATTTATTTGAACTCCATCTTTCTTTTTATTTGTATTTTTGTCCTGTTTAATCACAAGACTGAATTGTATGTGGGACAAAAACTGTCTCAGTAATAATAATAATAATAATAAAAATAAAAAAATCATTAGGCATATAATAAATGGCTTAAGGCTGATTTTTTTGTTCTTGGCAGAGATGAGGTGAGAAGTAGGGTCCTTGCAGCTCCTCCTCTCAGTCCCCCAGCTCTCAAACTCATGTTCTGTGAGAGAGAGATTCCCAGTCCCAGAGAGAGATAGACTGTTGACAATCTCTGCTAATATCTATACAAATGTACATAACATGCATCACCTGAACTCACATGATCTAGAGTTACCTTAGATCTTGCAAGATTTGCAAATGAGAAGCAATAGGGTTTTATATTAGTTCTGATTGTCTATTGGGCTATCATAGATTATATGTTTTTTCATTTTCTATGGCAAAAATTCCAACTTCAGTGGAATTTATGTGATGTGTTCTAATCATTTGAATTTGGCTAATGAATGCTTTATTCTTTCATCAGAACTTTAGCAGTAGTACTAAAATATTAATAAAAAAGAAAAGGGAAAGAAAAAATACTTTACATACATCATTCAGCTGTTTTGCTAATTATAGATATAGATATAAAAGATAAACGGCATTTTGTCAAAAGTATTTTTGTCTACATTTTATACCTCATCCTTGGTTTTCCAAGCTTGGCATGGAATGCTTCTCATACAGAATTAATTTGAAATGCTGCATATTTATTATCATAATCATCATATTCAAAATAAAAAATATATGTACCGCCTTCAAGTTGATTCCAACTTATGGTGACCCTATGAATAGGGTTTTCATGAGGCTGAGAGGCAGTGACTGGCCCAAGGTCACCCAGTGAGCTTCATGGCTATGTGGGGATTTGAACCCTAGTCTCATTTTGTTCTCACAACAACCCTGTGAGATAGTAGGTTAGACTGGCCCAGGCAGGGTTATTCAGTGAGCAAAAATGATGCAAATAGGATCTCTTTTAATTGTGCTATCGACCTGCTTACTTCCACTCTGACTGGGGGATCTTGCAGCATGGGGAAGAGATGGGGGCACATCACAGCTGAAGTTCACCCATATAGGAGCATTATCTCTTGTTTATTACAGAGACGCCTGTTGCAGGTTTTGCTGCTGAGAGCAGCAGTCAGTTAGTGCGGCCACTTGAGTCACAGCTTGTTGATCCTGAGGAGGCAAAACTAGAAAGTGAGGTTCAGAAAGGAGGCCCTGTGCACGAGGAGGAGGAGGGCATGAAGCAGTGCCAGTTGCCCACAGCCACATCTGCAGAACAGCAAGTACCATGGTTTGGCTTTGAGAAAGCTTGTACATTTGTGAGCCAGAGTGGGGAAAATGTTGTTGTACGATGCAATTACTGCCTTCCAAGGATCAAAAATCTGAGATCAGCTGTTTCCTCCTCATCCAATGTGAAGAAACATTTTGAGGTAAGCCTTTGTCATGCTTGTCCTCAAAGAGTGTCCATTGTCTATTGATGTTTAAATTGTGAAGTTCCTCTTCCATTTTTTCTTGGATTCATGCTTTGTTCTTCTTCCTCAGAGGGCACACCCTGAGAAGCTGAGAGCAATTGAAGAAGCAATAAAGGCAAGGAGACGTGGCCTTCCTGAACCAATGCATGACACCCCTCCTCCCAAAATGCTGAAGCAGCAGCAGACAACCCTTGAGAGGTGGGGATCTGGCAGGGAGCCTGTCACCCAGAGCAATCTCGACAGGAGAATCATTGATTTCATTGTAGAGGAGACATTACCACTTCAGACTGTGGACAAACCATCATTCATTAATCTGGTCCACATTGGACTCCCCAAAGATCTCACCATCATATGTGCCAAGACTCTGAGAGACAGAATTGAGAAGAGAGCATGCCACATGAGAGAAACTCTTGCAAACCGAATGGGTGCTGTGGCATATATAGCAACCACTGCAGATTGTTGGACCAATGGCAAGAAGAGTTACTTTGGGGTAACAGCCCACTGGATCAACCCAACTACCCTGAAACGTGAGGTCGGGGCCTTGGCTTGTAAGCGTCTGAAGGGGCGCCATACATACGATGTCCTTTCAAAAGCACTGCATGATGTACATGTGCAGTACAGGATCCACAACAAAGTTATGTGCACTACTACAGACAATGGCTCCAACTTTGTGAAAGCGTTCAGAGTTTTCATGGCCAAAGAACCAGTGGAAGCTGCAGGCACCAGTGACGATGATGGTGATAACCAGGAGGAGGAGGAGGCTGAGTTGGAGTTTGTGCCTACCTGTGAGATCCTGGACACAGGACCTGAGGCAGAGGAAGAAGCTGCAGACTCAGGAGAGGATTTTGTTTTACCACCACACCAGAGATGTGCTAGCCACACCCTCAACCTTGTGGCAACACAAGACATAGAGGCCATGCTTTCTGACTCCTCCAAAAGTAGTCTTCTTGGTCCTTTCAAGAAACAGTTTCGTTCCTTGATGGGAAAGTGCAGCAAGTTGTGGTCCAAGCAGAACCAGTCAGCCCAGATTGCTGAGTATATCCATGCGCAATGTGGTGTGTATCTGAAGGTACCGAATAAGACCAGGTGGAATTCCACCTTTGATGCATTGAAGCAACTACATGAGCTCCTGTCAACTGTGCCACTAAAAATGCATGCCATAATGGACCGCTGCTCCTTGTCCAGGATCACAGCTGCTGAGATTGAAGTGGTACAGGAATACACAGAGATTATGGAGCCACTAGCCCAGTCCCTAGATATCCTGCAACGGGAGAACGGCATGTTCATGGGGTATTTGCTACCAACACTCTGCAATCTGGACCGCAAGTTAGAAGGACTGGAAAACAAACCTGAGAGGTACACATACTGTTTTCAGCTGCTGAGAGGTGTGCGCGAAGCCCTAAGAAAGCAGTTTGCAGCTATCTGGGAGGACAAGAGGCTTCTTCTGGCAGCCTGCCTACACCCTCGCTTCAAACTAGATTGGCTGGAATCGTGTCAGGCCACCACCCATACCAACAAGTAAGAACATTAGGGAAGCCCTTTGGGTGGATTACTCCAAGGGAAATGTTGTCTCAAGGGAGGCATCAGAGGGCTTAAGGTGGTAGGCAGGGGCTGGGCCTTTTCTTCCTGGGGCTCCTCATCACAACCTTGGGTTGCTGCAGGTAATCCTTAAGAGTCTGCTGTGCTGCCCCATGAGTGTGGTGACTTGGTCACCTTCCATGTCATCATCCACAGGCTCAGGCTGGACCCTGAACCAGGGGACATGACAAGCATCAGGAAATGAAGAGCAGATGATGGTTTCCTAACATATATGTGTTAACATATCCTCTCTCTTTCTTAGATATACAATGGAAGCCTTGTTGAAAGCTGAAATAAAGATGGGTGTACTTAATGAGGACAGTGATCAGTCTTCAGATAAAGACCAGGAAGGAGATGACTTAGAAGATGACTTCTTTAACTTTCTGCCCCAGGGCAAGAAGTCAGCAGAGGACACTGCTGAGGAGGAACTGGTGAGGTACCTGAGGTCTCCCAGCAGGGAAGTGTCATCACTCCATGGCTTTCCACGTGTGCTGTGGTGTTTTTTGCAGCACAACACAGGCATGCCTTCAAGCGCCGCAGTAGAACGCCTGTTCAGTACTGGTGGCAACGTAATGACTGTAAAAAGACATTCCTTGTCTGACATGCTCTTTGAGCATCTTGTTCTTTTGAGACATAACAGAAACATATTATAAAAGCATTTCAAGTGTAAAATTTGATTTCAAGAGTTGGGGTATCTTCATTGCTTGGGGGGATGTGAGATTCTGTTATGCCATTATGTTAATCTTATAGATAATTTTTTTTATTCTACTACCCCCTGTGTGTGTGTGTTTATTTTTAATATTGTTTTAGGCTTCTTAGATGTACAGCAGCCAAGGCCAGCACCTTGTAGGAGTTTTTTTAAAAAAGTAACTGAAATGTAATTGTAGTGATTACTTTTGAGAAAAAGTAAAGTAATCAGTTACTTTCAGAGCAATTGTAAGTGTAACGGTAATTACTACTTTTTTGGGCCAAGTAATTGTAACTGTAATTTATTACTTTTTAAAAGTAATCTTCCAAGCTCTGATCCAGAGTAAAGACACACTACAGCAAGTTCTTGTAAAGAGAATCTTTACTGATTCAATAGGCAAAGTACTAACACGATACAAGTCTCTTTCCTCCAACTAACAACCCCCACACCTTGCGGTTTCTTCACCCAAGGTTTTATACACTTTCGGTTCAGTGCCAGCTGCAGCCCGTCCTTGGATTGCTGCACAGTATTAACCCATTACTTGTCTTTTCTTGTCTTTCTGGAAAAACACAGAACATCATGCTTTCCAACAGCCTACACTTGCATGGATATTAAGGCAATAGTTCGATAATTACTGTATTCCCTGGGATCACCTTTCTTTGGAATTGGGATGTATATTGAACATTTCTAGTCTGTGGGCCATTGTTTAGTTTTCCATATTTGTTGACAAATTTTTGTCAAAATTTGGACAGATTCAGTCTCAGTAGCTTGTAGCAACTCTTATCAGTATGCCATCTATTCCTGGTGATTTGTTTCTTCCAAGTATTTTAAGAGCAGCTTTCACCTCACATTCTAAAATTTCTGGTTCTTCATAATACAGTTCCTCCATGAATGAATCTGTTATCCTTGCATCTCTTTTATAGAGTTCTTCAGTGTATTGCTTCCATCTTCCTTTTATTTCATCTCAGTCAGTTAGTGTGTTTGCCTGTTGATTATTCAATATCCCTACTCTTGTTTTAAAATTCCCTTTCATTTTTCTAATCTTTTGGAATAGGGCTGTTGCCCTTCCCTTTTTGTTGTCCTCTTCTATTTCTGTACAATAACTATTGTAATAGTTCTCTTTGTCCCTGCTTACTAGTCGCTGTGTTGTTGCATTTAGAGTTCTGACCGTGTTTCTATCTCCTTTTGCTTTTGCTTTCCTTCTCTCTTTAACAATTTTAAGAGTTTCTTCAGTCATCCATTGTGGTCTTTCTTTTTAACTAGAGGTATTGTCTTTTTGCATTCTTCCCTGACAATGTCTCTGGCTTCACTCCATAGTTCTTCTGGTTCTCTGTCAACTAGGTTTAAAGCCTCAAATGTGTTCCTTATTTGATCTTTATATTTTACTGGCATGTTATTTAAATTGTATTTTGGCATTATGATTGTTTTGTTGTTCTTCTTTAGCTTTACTCTGATTTTCAATATTACCAGTTCATGGTGTATACCACAGTCTGCTCCTGGTCTTGTTTTCACGGAAAGTATGGAACATCTCCATCTTCTGCTACCAATTGTATAATCAATTTGATCCCTGTATTGACCATTTGATGATGTCCACGTGTAGAGTCGTCTTTTTGGTTGCTCAAAAAATGTGTTCGCAAGAAACAAATTACTGGCTTCACAGAATTCAATAAGCCTTTCTCCTGCTTCATTTCTGTTTCCTAAGCCCCATTTCCCCACAATTCCTGCTTCTTCTCTGTTGCCTACCTTTGCATTCCCCCGTGATGATCAGCACATCTTGTTTTGGTGTGTGATCAATTTTTTCCTTTTACTTCTGCATAAAATCTCTCCAAGTCATTGGCAAGTTGCTATTATTTGTACCTTTAAAGCATACCACAAAATGTTTGTGTGTGTGCAAGTTTTAGTCTCTTGTCTGCTGTTTTGTCATTGTTGTTGGAGAGGGATAAGGCAGATTATATTTATTTCATGACATACAGACCCCTCAAAATCTGATGTGGTACAGTATAAAAATGTTTCTAACTATATAATATTGTTGCGTGCCACCCCAATCTCCGTGCGGTGAGAGATTTCCAGGGGTCCCTGCACTTACCCAGGGGTCTGGTTTCCTTGGAAAGAAGGTCAGCAGAGTATGTGGTGTCTTTATGAAATATGGTTTGTTTGTTTACACACATTCCAGCCTGAGCTTAGGATGGAGGGGTTCAAAGCATCAGCAGTCTTTCTTTCCACCAGGCTTACAGGAGGCACCTTAAAGCCATTTCTGTCTGCTTCCAGCTCCTAGCCTTTCCTCAGGCTCAACTAAAAACACAAGCCTCTCCTTGGCCTCAGGAAAGGGGGGCTCTCCTGAAGAGTTTCAGTAACAATACGATCCCCCTGGCTCATTCACCAGTTAATGGGCACTTGATAGACCCATTAACTCAGCTGGCCACTCTATTAGATTAACAAAAGGGGACCCATGTGACCAGTGGAGCGGGTTTCTCACTCCCAGGTGCAGGGTTCCAAATCAGAGTCTGGAAAGGGACTCATAGAAATCATCCTTCTCAACCCCAAACCCATTACAATATTTTCCTAAGCCATCATGCCGCATCACATGGGGGCAGGGTGACAAGTAATGTGAGGGCATGAAGGAAGCAAAGATGGCTGGCAGTGGGGCAGATGACTGAGCGAGTGTGGTGGCTGGGTGTAGGGTGAGTGAGTCAAGGAGGCAGTTATGGGGCAGGCAGGCAAGAAAACAAGTTGAATGGGTGGGTGTGCAGTGAGCAGGCAAGAGGCCAGGGGGAGGGCAAGTGGCTGGGGGGCAAGTGGTGGTGACAGTGACAGCCTGGATGGGATGGGGAGGCGGCCCAGACACACTGCATGGAGCTGTGTGCTATCTCTGTTTGTCACGGGGGATGGCAGTGCGGGGGAGTGATGCAGTGCAGGAACAGGCAAAGCGCATTAACAGACCCATGGTAGACAGCACGTGCCAATGTCTGGAGGCACGGGGGGGAAAGATGACGGGGGTTGGGATGTCTGGGGG
The DNA here is from genome assembly GCF_030035675.1 of Rhineura floridana. Lineage (NCBI taxonomy): Eukaryota > Metazoa > Chordata > Lepidosauria > Squamata > Rhineuridae > Rhineura > Rhineura floridana. Next base: position 115,134,005 of record NC_084480.1, on the reverse strand, counting down.
GTGCTTGTGAGTGCCCAGGGGCACAGCTGTGTGTGTGTTTTGGAGCCTGTGTGTGTGTGTGTGTTTGGGGTGCCTGGGGTGTGTATGTTTGGTGGTTGGGCTTGGCAAGTAAAATGAGCAGTTAAATAAATAAACCAGAGGCGGGGAACCTCAGACTTAGGGGCCAAATGTGTCTCTGTATGGCCCTCAGGCCTTTTTCCAGGTCACAGTCCTCGCTGGCCCTGCTTCTCACCCTTCTTGAGTGTTTTTGGCTGCCTAGAATGTGTCCTTTTGCACTGATAATGCCTCTTAGCTGCCTGGATGGAGGCTAAAGACAGGTGTGTGAATATGTGTATTAACTAGCCAACTGTACACAGGATACATTGACATTCATTGCTCTGCCCACTTTTGCCTCTGGCCCCACCCACCACTGGCATGTGGCCTATGGAAGGTTGCCAGGTGGGAATGTGGCCTTCAGGCTGAAAAATGTTCCCCATCCTGAAACAACATATTTGGCAAATATGTTGTTTGTAGGGTTTTCTTTTTTCTTTTCCCCTGAAGTGGTTAAGTCTTCCAGCTGCAGGCAGTGCCCTTCCCAAACCTGTCTGTGATTACGATGGAGCTAGTGTAGTGGTTAAGGTGTTGGACTACAACCTGGGAGACCAGGATTCGAATCCCCACACAGCCATGAAGCTCACTGGGTGACCGTGGGCCAGTCACTGCCTCTCAGCCTCATGAAAACCCTATTCATAGGGTCGCCATAGGTCGGAATGAACTTGAAGGCAGTACATTTACATTTTTTACACAAAGAATTAAGAGTATTTAGAGGGAAAAGTTATCTTGGGTGATATCCAGTGTACCCAAAGTAAACCCATTGGAACTTAGATACATTGATTTCAATGTGTCTGCCCCGAGTGTGACTAATGATGGATACTACCCCTTGAGTTGTCTTTGGCTGGAATCACAATGAGTTGGAAATTTGCAGATCCTTTTACTTAACTTATCTTTGCAACTTCTGAGTTTTATTATCCTTAGAGCATTATCTTCTGGTGTTGCTAATAAGTTTAAATTATGAGTGTCATCTTACACCTGTTTCCTTCTTCCTAGACAAACGAATCAATGTCCTTGATCTTTCACAGTTACTCATCTATTTCATATCAAAGTGAGTATAACATTTTCCCATTCTTTCTGTTTTTCACTTCCAATGTGATATATCATACTCATCTTATGAATTAATTTTTGATGAATTTTTAACCAGCATTAAAGGAAGTGCTCGCTTTGGTTGTACCAATGCCTTTCACAGGTAAGCTCCCTCAATATATCCCCACATTTTTACCATTAAGGATTTCACATAAGGCTTACTCTTGGCTTTAGCAAAAACATTACATTAAGAGTAGAGATAACCCTATCATAGAGACAAACTAGTCTCCAGGATAGCAAAATTCTAGGGGTGCTTGTCTCTGCTATGTAAATGTCTTGCAGAGAAAGAGAGAGAGAGACTTCTTGACCTTTTGAATGAAATGCACCCAGGTGACTTAGCACCTGATCCACTGGGTGCTATCTAAGGGATGATTCCTATTCAGAGGTCCCCCCCCATGCATAGGGCTAACATGTGTAGGAGACCCCAGCCCCCAACATCCATGTCCACAACATCCCCTCCTGGCTCTCCCTATCTTGACCTTTGCTTGTCCATGTGTGTACCTGAATATGTAGTGCCCCCTTCCAGATGTTTTCCAAATGTGCAGAAGTTAGGAGGGGTGGAACTAGGAGCAGATGGTAAGACTGGAGGTGGGACCAGTGTGTGTAACCCCCTTTCATATATTAGGGTAACTTCTGAATTGGGATATGATCAGCAACCTTTTGACGTCTGTTGTTTGCCCGGGACATAGACATAGCTGGGAAGGGCAAGGTTTATTCTAACATGCAGCTAGGCACATTTTGTGCAGTATTGGGAAAAAACCCGTGCAGTGTGAAATAAGTTTTGTTGCAGTTGAGCATATGGGATCTAATAAGGAGCTAGATAGTTTTGGGAAAAGAAATAAATGAGAAAAGTTAAAAAGAAATAGAAAATGAAAATAAATACTGGTTCCTTTCAAAATTTCATAACCTTATACTACTAGTCAGCGGGGGGTTTTTTGGTAAAAACAAATGAAGTGCCGGTACTCATATCTTGGTAAAAGTATTGTGGGTGTCAGCACAAAATGGCTGGCATGGGCAGCAAAAAAAAAAAAAAAAAGAGGTGCTAGTACTCAGTACCAGCGAGTACTGTCACAAAAAAGACCTGCTAATAGTATATTATAGGACAAATTACTTTGCTCTTTCAGGCGCAGGCAGTGTGCTGGCTGCTTGTGTAGTGGGGAAAAAAGCTTAGAATAAACCCCAGGGAAGGGGAAGAAATAAGAAAAAGGCAGACATTATAAATGAAAAGGAGGAAATATTATCTCAGTCACTTCTTGATCATCTCATGTGCTTTTATTATCCTGCTCTGCCAAGAGAAAGAGACGGGGAAATGGGTCGGGTTGGCAACATCTTAATTGGCCTAGAGCAACAAAAAAATCTAGCGTTGGTCTTTTTATTTTTAAAAAAAATGAAAATAAAAATAACTCTTCAGCATGTCAGGTTACCTCACTAATATCTACAGCTAATTGGGGAAGGGTCGTAGCTCAGTGGTAGAGCATCTGCCTTACATGCAGAAGGCCCCAAGTTCAATCCCCCATGGCAGCTCCAGGTAGGGCTGGAAGAGACTCCTGCCTGAATCTCTGGAGAGCTGCTGCCAATCAGGGTAGACAGTTCTGAGCTAGATGGACCAATGGTCTGGCCCGGTAGAAGGCAGCTGCCTGTGTTCCTAATGAGCATGCAAGTTACTTCAGAGTTTCCATCCTGCCCATACCAGATCAATGAGATAATCCACTTAGCTCTGCTGCAAGGATTAAAAGCAGTATCAATAACTCAGCTCTGCTTTGAAGAACAACTAAGATGTATCTTAGATTTTATCAAGCCTGACCTCTGAAAGATTTCTACAAGAGTGACTGCTCTCTTTGTCTTTGTCTTATTTTTATTTTACACTACTCTCATATCAGAGCACTTTAACTCACTAATACTTGGAACTGCTTTATCTTGCAAGTTATACCGTCTTTCTTCCCTTCGGTTTCATTGAAGATCTATATTTATAGCTTATCTAACCTTAGTAAGCACCAGTTAATTACCAAGAGCTCAAAAAAGCAAGCAGCAAGTCCTAAGTGCAGCAAATTGCTTGCATTCAGACTTTGGGAGCACATATCATACAAAACGCAGCTAACAATCGAACAAAATGCTGTCAACAATCGGAAGTTAAGGGGACACAAACACGACGAAAAGAGATTAGGCAGGCACTATGGATAGCTGCTCATTTTCTCTTATCTCCTATTACTGCATACATTCATCATTTACTTGGCAAGCCTCAAGAGATGTTAACAAATGGCCCATCTGACTTTTTGAACTAATTACAAAGCTTATCTGAAGCCATGAATAAATGTGGAATGAGCTGGCATTCTAAGATCTGCATCCATGTTCCATATCATTTCCATTTTGCATCATGCCCAGTTTATTGACGAGTTCTGCCCTGTATCATTTTATGTGCTGCCTCTGAGCTTGCTTTACAAGACTATGCTCAAAGATTGAATGACTTTTGATCCATAACCTGAAAATTCTTTCTCTCTCTCTCCCCCCCCCCAGTAGACTCCAACAATATCCAGCATGGGCACATATACTCTTCCAGCACTAACAAATTGCCTCCAGGACAATTTTATCTCCTCAGCACAACCCACCCTGTGACTCAAGTACAAATAGAGACATGTTTATGGGGTAGGGAAATAAATTCTAGGTGAGACATAGTATTCAACTTAGTTGTTGCTTCGATGGCAAAATTGTTTCGTATATGGGGAAAGGAAAATGCAAAACTAATGAATTGCTGAGGGATTCTTTTAAGAAGTATTAAACTGCTTCTTTTTATCTATTGTCCTACCCCCACCCTCCATTGAGCTCTGGATCAGTCAGTTCTGGCAGTCAGCTGACTGCAAATGACTCATCACACAAGCAATCTGCTCTTCGAAGCAGTGTAACAGGGAAGCCACCAATTCACACCAGAGATTCCCTTGTGACTGGCAAAACCACAAGTTGTAAGTTTTCGAGTTCACAGAAGGGGAGACGTTGCTTCCATGTTACACAGTTCATACAGTAGGCTGCTCATGTGAATAGTATGTTTGTGGTAGTTTGGGGCTGGTTAATAGTTGAAACCAACACTATGGGTAGTCTCCAAATAAGTTCTACTCAGAGTAGGCCCATTAAAATTAATTGTCCTATGTTAGTCATGCCCATTAATTTTAATGTGTTTACTCTGAGCAGGACTAACATTGAATACAACCCATATGTTTTTAATAATAATTTATTTCTTAAATGTGATAGATGAATATGGCTCAGGACCTGGACCCCCACCCCCCACTATCATAGGATGATGACTGTGTATGCAGCAACCATCCTCAGAGTAATCCTCAGAACTACATGCTTTCACCTGCTTTGAGAATATGGTGTATGCCCTCTCCGCTAACTCAGAGAAGTCCTCCTTGGAGTGCTTGCAGGTGCAGGAGAGGCAGTAGAATAGGTCCCCAAGAGATAGCACCTGTGAATAGGATATGACCACTTTGAATCCTAATAGTTCCTGCTGCTGGTGGTGGGGGTTGAGGCAAGACTGCTTAAGCCCTCAACTGGCTATTGACTCCTTCTGAAGCAACATTCTAATGTTGCTGCTCTTGACTACATATATCTAACCTGACCATGGTCCTGTTCTCCATGAAGTAGCCTGGACTTCACCCAAACTTTACTAATCCACCCTCTGAAACCTAAATTGGAACTTGATGACATACGGGAAGCCTATGGGTCCTCTAGATATATTGGACTACAGGTCCCATCACCCTTGATCATTGGGCATGCTGCCTCAAGCTGATGAAAGCTGAAATTCAACAACATCTGGAGGACCATAGGTCCCCTATCCTGGCATTACGGGCATTAAGAACATATGCTGGAGATATCATATGTGTAACATACAGGCATACCCCGCTTAACGTTGCTTCACTTAACGCCGCGTCACTATAACGTACATGCTCCATATGCCTGTATTTCTCCAGAAACGAAGCCCAGCAGCAGAGGCTTTAGCACGTGGGGGTGGAAATAGACACGATCGCACCACCACAAATCAGCTGGGAGGCACGATCATGATCAGCTGGGAGGCGCAGCAGCGCAGCAGCAGAGGCTTTAGTGCGGGCCCTTTGAGGCTCGGCATGAAGGAGAGGTAAAAAAGTTTTAAAAGGTAGTGCTTCACTTTAAGGACATTTTCAGTTTACATACTCGCTCTGGTCCCATTGAGTACGTTAATGTGAGGTATTACTGTACTTTGGCAGGGAGGAGCAATATGTCAAATTGTGGTGAGGGAGGAGAAGAGCTGAAGATGGACCTTGCCAGAGATGTGTGATTAGGATGTAACTGTAACTGTATTATATATTACTAGAAGTGAAACTGCCAGTTTTAAGGTGGCTAACAGAAGTGAAAAGTGTAATGGACACCCTACTTCAAGGATAACTTCAGGGAGACAATGAGCAGGAAACAAAAGCACTTAGTCCTTCCTGTTTGACTGAATCATTCAAATTCCAAATTCCAACCTGAAGTATTTTTCCACCGGGAGTGGAAATAATAAAACATAAAATAAAAAATTATTATCAATTTAATAATATTGAAAGAAAGAAGTTGGAGGCTATTACTGAATGCCCGTTGTTTACATACTGTTTTATGCTTTAATTTAATCCTTTATTGTCGACTGTATTGTATTGCTATGTATTTTAAATCGTATTTTAAATTGTATTTTACTGGAATTTAATTGTGTACGTCGCCTAGAGTGGCCTTGGCCAGATAGGCGACACAAAAATTAAATTATTTATTATTTTTTTTAGAAAATGGAGTTTCTTCTCAAATGTTTACCAGAGTTTCATATTAATTCCTGATAAAATCTAGTTGTGTGAAAATAGACAAAGTAATAGAGAGCTAAGTAATAGAGAGCAAAGTAATAGTAATAGTAAAAAAATTGTATAAAAGAAATGTCTTTCTTTCTTTTTTTGATTACCTACACTCCACATGAAAAAGATATGTCAGATCCCATGCGAATAGCTAATATAAAACAAACCATAAAATACTAAATCTCTTGGAGCAAAGTTCCAAGGATAGAAAGAGTCTTCCATTCATGCATCTTATTCTTGTTTTCATTTTTCACTTGTGGTCATGTCTATACTTCTGTGCAGATGTCTTGTCGCTATCTGACAGTAGACATGCTGTTCTCTCTCTTTCTGTCCTTATACTACTTAGTGTAGCCATAACAATAGTCCCAGGCAGAAGTGTTCAGCCTTGGGAGCACCCGCAGTTCTTTACTTCTCTGATCAAATGTTGTGTCTCTTCCTGCTACATGACCTCCATAATCACACACATCCACTCTATTCACATGAGATGTAGCATAGCACACACTTCTGATTTCTGATGACTTCAGGGTTCCTAACTTTCCTCTGTTTTAACACTAGTAGTTCCTCCTCATCTGAACCTTTCATAGTTGACTACGTACCTATATTTGCATTGTTCCTGCACAATAATAATTAGGCTCTTCTATAGTTATGGGGTGTGTGACAACCAATGGTGGCATTCTTCTCTTGCACAACCAACTTCTTCACTTGCAAATGGGACTTACAAACCACACAAATGATTGGGGAACCTCTAGAGTAGATTGATGCATTGAGAGGTGTAAAACAGAGGAGAAAAGGGGCATTTCACCATAACTGCTGCTATTAGGGCTGCCAGGTCAGAAACATCCCAAACCCTGACATTTCAGGGCAGGCCCTAGTGATGCCATGTGGGTGGGACCTAGTGATGTCATAGAGGTGGGCTCAAGTGATGTCACAGGGGTGGCCCTAGTGATGTCATTAAGCATACATTAAGCATCAACCACAGTTGCTTGGCGCATACAATTAAAACAAAAACATTTCTTTGATTGGAAATTAATATAGAAATCTAAACTAAAAGATGGAGTCTGGGTAGGGAACATTTAATCTACCCTATTTGCTTCTGGAAAGAAGGGTTTAAGCATCCGCAGGCCAGGCCAGTCACCAAAAGGCCAGTGTAGGGGGAAAAAAGCCTAGTGTTGTAGAGGTGTTAGATGGGAGCATTCGGAAGTAAAGATGGATGCTCCTGAAGGCTGCAATTCTAAACACACTTACTGATGATTAAACCCCATAGAACTGAACAGGACTTACTTTTGAGTACATATGTTTTGGATTGTGTTGTTGGTAAAGCTTGACAAGGGATCCTCTGTAAATATATCCATATCCAAGCAGGGTTGGGAACCCCCTGCATGGAATGCCCTGCCTCTACCTTTTAACACAGCTGCTCCAAACTTCCTTACAGATTTGACCCTTCACTTCAGAAAGAGGTCTGAGAAATGAGTAAAATCTCTACCCTTTTCTGCCTACCTTGAGGGCTGCTATAAACTCACTTTGACAGCCAACCCAATTCCAGTGAGTAATAATTGACAGAGAGAAAACACACATGGTTTGATCTACCTTCACGGGCAGCAGCTTAGGAACAACAACAATTGCAGCCACATTTCCAAGTATGTGAATTGCAGTGCATAGCCGGGAAATGAAGAGGCAAGACAAGATGAAGTGTGGGTAAATCAAGGGCTACATTCATTGGAATAAAGCCAATTACATGCTTGATTGCATAATAAAATGATCTTCAGAGTCATGTGTGGAACCTAACTCATACCCAATCGGGTGAGGACACCCTGCCATGGGAAAGGGGGTAGTCCAAGTCCAATCCCCTTCTCCAGGCCCCATCCCCTCAGGGTGGTTAGGGAGGCCTTCCTGCTTCACCCCTCTTCAGGGCTGCACAACTCTGAGTGGGTGTTACAGGTTAGCCCCAAAGGTGAGCCTTATCCTGCCAACCAGCTGCACAACCTGGAAGGCAGGCCTCAGAACCCACCGATTACCTTAAAGGGTGCCTAAGGGTGGTCACCAAACCCTACCTTGTGAAATTCCACACATACCCACCACAGAAGAGGACAAGCCTCAGCTTAGTCCCTCTTCCCCCAACTGTGGCAAATTATTTCATGCAGGGCACTCTGCAGATCTGTTAGAAACAGATCATTACCCAGGCCAGACATATGAACACCGTCTAGCTGGCCAAGATCAGCCCTGCCACACTTCACCTCAGGATGATGTATTACTTTGCCCTGCTTATCAGCAAGGGTGAGCCAGACTTCCCTATTTACCTTTCAACTAGCCTTGTTCAGGCTCCTGGGGTCAATCCTACCCCACCATATCCTCCTGGGGAGGATATTGGACCAAACAGTAATGGTCCCAGGCCACCCTCTACGTACAGCCTCAAAGTCCAGGCAAACCTGAGTGATAAGGGCTTTCCCCCTTCAACACTCCCAGGTCATTGCCTCCCTAATGGATAACCAATACCTGTGGAGGGTGCTGCACCAATGATGCATCAGCATTGGTAGGAGGCATTCCTACAGCATGCCAAGTCTACCCAGACACTGGACCAAAGCACAATGGCTGAGCCCCAACTGGGTTTTGTGCCTGATCTGCGACGCCCTCAAGAATTCCATCTGTGGCCACACATGGGTATCTTGACTCCCTCCAGCACCCTCCAACCTGTTAAAACAGAAACAACAATTAACAGTATGCTCTTTAGCACAACAGTCCATGTGGGCCCTCGATTGGCCTGACACAAGCCTGGGAAGCACCTAATTGCCAGCACTCTACTGCCTGCGTGGCTGTGCTCCCAAACCCAACATAGCTGCTGTAGAAGCCAATCTTGAAAGAGTGCATTCCAAACTGGTTGGGAACCAACCCCAAACATGACAGTAATTAAAATCTGTGGTCAGCCTCTCAAAGGCAGAGAGCAGTCACTGCATTTTACTGTAATGTAGTTTCCATAGCACCCCGTACTGGGTAATCTTTATTATCAGAGCAGCTTTTACTGGCTCAGTATAACATTAAAGCAGTTGGGATTAGATATGGTATATTCCGAATGTAGAGTAAATATCCTGCCTTTCCTTCCTTAAGAAACCCAAGGTAGCCTACATGTGGTTCCCAGGCAGTCCCCATCCTGGCCTGACCAGACCCAAACTTGCTTAGCATGAGCAATATGATGGCCCCATGTGCCATCAGGACTAGGCCTTTCTTAAAATGATGAAATGATCACCAAGAAAGCATGGACACCACAGTGTTAGACACAATGCACCATGTGTGAAGTCCACCTGTTGGACTTCTCAGGAGTGTTTGCTACTCCTGAATCCAGTCTGAAAGATGACCATCCTTGCCAACTCCCTAGTGATGCCAGCTTCTGCCCATGCCACATACCATGCCTCAGCACACCATCTATCCCAGAAAAAACCCCAAAACCTAAAGCCCCAGAGGCATCTGAGTGAACTTACAACAGCAGATCCCTACACCTAAATGAAACCCCATTAAACTGCTCCAAAAAACACAACCAGACTTGCAAATCCTCTCTCATGTCCCTAGTAACTCTAGCTCGATGATGATGCCTGCTTAGGCCCTTCATCAGGGCACAAATCATGTGCAGAAATGCTCTGCCAGGTGCTATGCCTCTGCATGCAAAGTTCAAATGCCCTACCAACTCCTGAAGCTGCATGAGTGTAACCCTTGCTTCCTGCATGCTAGCAACCCTGCACTTCAAAGCCCTTAGTTTGACTGCCGGTAAACAACAAGCCTGTACCACCAAGTCAAGCTCAATATCCAAAAAAGGTGAGCACAGGTGACAGGTCCTCAGTTTGTCCCTTGGCCAAAGGTACGCCTACCACCTCTGCCAACTGCCCAGCTTCCCCTTCTGCTGGCTGCACTGCTGTGAACCAGCAGAACCAGCAACAGAAAATCAATGAAATTATGCACTACTGCATCACAGCCAGCTTGCCTCCTGTGAGCCCACCCAAGGAATGTACTAAAGCGTTCAAACGCTGAACATGAAATAGAATGCCCACGTGTAAAGCTTGATCCACATAAAACAAATCCTTGAAAGACAATCCCAACAGATCAAAGTCCAAAGGGTGGATTGGCAAGAGGTGAAATGCTGACTTATTATCACACTTACCCATGAGAGCACCCTGGGCAAAACGCTGGACCATCAAAACTGTGCTATCAAAGGAAGCGTAACGCACCAAACACAAATGTTTGGGAATAGCATCATTCACCAACTGCACCCTAGGGTAAGACAGCGTGGGCATGGGAGGGTGATCAAACGGGCCCAAGACCTGTCCCTTGGCCACTTCGTTATTAATTTTCTCCTGTACCACCAACTCCATTCCCATTACAGAACTATGATTCCCTGAAATATAAGGCCTATGCTCCCCAACAACCGGAATCCTGAAACCCCAATGAAAACCTTCCCCTAAAAAAAATCTGCATCTGCCCTTCTAGGATAATACCAGAGAAAAAGCATAAGCTGTGGAATTTTAATCGGTGTAGGGCCCCTTTCCTGAAGGCTGTCCTCCAGCCCCTGGTTTTCTCCCCCTTTGAAAGCCGTTAAATCCCCTAGCCCTAGGGCAACTGGTGAAGGGATGGGAGCCTGCACAAATGGAACACTCGTGCCTAAACTTACACGGGTTCCTGTTAGAAAAGCCCTTGGTGCTAAACTCCCAACAGAGCAGGCGGGGTTGAACCTCCTGCCCCGTGGACCCACAGGTAGGAACCACACTGACAGACATACCAAGCAAATGCTTGCTATCTGCCCTATCACCCTGCATGGGTCAAGCTGCAGTCATAAACTGCAACCACAACTCTGGGTCCTTTCTGTCCCACTGCAGGTAATGATTCACTGCCGCCCACATCCTAAAGGATTCATCATAGGCCAGCCATGCTGACCCCATGAATTCCGTATGCACTGTAAAAACTATACCAAGGTACTTCACCAAGGCCGCAGCCCCCATAGACTGGCACTGGATCACTACCCCCATATAGATCAAAAACCCTGCCAACCAATAGCCCCAGGTCCTATCTATCTCTTTGTTTTTAAATTTCTCATTATCCCATTCCTCCTGCCTATCCTTCTTCTGTTTGGGCTTTTGGTATAATAAGGAAAACACATCAATGTATTCCCCCTTCCATATGCTCTCCTTCGTTGCTAATAACAAATGAGCCCCCAGGGGAGCAGATATCTCCTCAAATAGCAAAGCTCCAGCCCGAACAGAAGCCAAGGGGTGAGCAGGCATCTAAGCTGGCCCCATAGAAGGACCACCCATAGGATGACTGTGTGACGATCCCACAGCTGGCTCTACCTGTGATACTCCCACCAGGGCCACCACCTGTCAGGATCTCGGTTTTTATTTGTTCTCTCACATGCTCTAGCACAGATCTCACAAGATCCCACTGCTAGGCAGCACTACCAGCCACTTCCTGTAAACAATACTGCCTGAGACTTCACCTTTAGTCTCATTCTGGCTTGTTGTTACTATGTGTCTGAGTGCCCTTGTTGTCCACAGCCCCCCTGTACTTTGTCTATAAAGTATACAGCCCTGGGTTGCTCTATATGCTTGACGATGTTACAATATCTCTCTCTTCACCACTGCCACCATTTGATACTGTTTCTCTCCAGCCTTTAGTATTACCCTGCTCACCCTTCTGGTCTGTATCAACCCCAGCCAAGGATCAGGCTTTTGGTAAACCAATAAAATATTTATTTATAAACACCAGGAAATAACAAGATTATGTAAGGTAGATTTAACAACTGTATGGTTTCATACAGTGTCACTCTTTATGTTTCTGGTCATATATAATTTGCCTAAATATCAGCCAAATACAATCCAAGCCTCCCTCAGAACTCTGCCAACCAACTCATCCAAATAACTCTCCGCTAACGACTCTCACAACTCCCCCCAACTCAACTGTCATCCTCTCATTTATACCTTCAGCCATTCAAACACTCAGCCAATCATCATACAGCATTCTCCAGCATTCTAGCCCATGTACTCCCCCCTCTCACTCAGTCACTTACCATATATCACTTAATAAACCCACACTTACCATATTTACAGATATTACAATACAGGGACATCACAGACTGCCCATAGAATTCCAATCCTGCCTGCAAGCCCTACTCGCAGGCTGCTGTTGGACCAGACAAGAAATTCCCCATCCATACCCAGGAGGCACAGCGCTTCTGTAAGGAGGATAAGGCCACCCCTGATGCGTTCCCCAAGACATGCCCCAGGCCCCATCCCAGCTGCATATCTGCAGATGCAAGCTCACCATAATCTGGATGAACCACAGCCTTCTCCACCACAGGACTCACAGGAGCCACCGCCTCCACCTTAGGCACTGAACAAGGAGGTGCAAACTGACCTGATGAGCCCTCCAGTGCCACCAACTGGCCACAATCCAGATTAACTGCAGCCTTCTCCACCGCAGGACTCTCAGGAGCCACCACCTCCACCTCAGGTGCTGAACAAGGAGGTGCGAACCGACCTGAGGAGCCCTCCAGTGCTGCCAATTGACCTAAAACAGAATTCCAATCAGTGCCATTCTGACTTCTTTTATTCTGCTGCCCCTTAGCTGCTTTAACCCTAGCCTCACTAACTTCCGGAGGCCGCCTATTCTACTTCTCCAACGACTCAATGAGAGCTAATACGAAAGCCATACCAGGGTCCTCATCCTGTGAGGATGAGGATTCCTAAGGTGGCGTTGGCGTCCCAGAGCCAGCCGCTTCACGGCTTTCCCCTTCCCCTTCGAGCCCCCGGTGCCCTTCTTGGGAGGCATATCAAAGAAATCAATATAGCATACCAAAATGGCCACCACACACAAAGCAGAAAAGTACAAAATGTGCTCAAAATGGCTGCAACACAAAATGTGTTCAAAAATGGCTGCCCCTATGAAGGAGCAAAATATGCTCCAAAATGGCCACCACACAAAACGTGTTCAAGATGGCTGCCCCCACGAAGGAGCAAAATGTGCTCCAAAATGGCCACCACACAAAATGTGTTCAAAATGACTACTCAAACTAATGAGCAAAATGCGCTCCAAAATATGACCAAAATGGCTGCCACCCCTAAGGACAGGACAACTCCCTCATGCCAAATTGGCAGGAAATAGCCAAATGGCCTAAATAGCCAACCTCCAATAATCCCCAGCTCTTAACAGGGGCCAAATCCACCCTTACCCCCCTCAGGAATGCAGCTAGGCCACAACTGCCTTCAGCAACGCCTGGCCCTAGGCCCAACCACTGTCTGCAAACCACCCAGGCCTGAAGACCACAAGGAGTCCCGCGCCGACACTTCACTGCTGCCGCTACTCCACACACTCAGCAGCCATCGGCCGTGCAGCTTTTGCGCCACCGCACCACTGCCACTCACCCTCACCTGTCTATCACATCCCATGCTCCTGCCAATCGCTGCCATGCCACTGATTGCAACTTGGTTGCTGGACTGTACTTCAGCTGATCATAGCTGCCCCACTCCAGCCTTTTGAACAGAGCTTGGAAAAGTTACTTTTTTAAACTACAACTCCCATCAGCCCCAGCCAGCATGGCTATTGGATTGGGCTGATGGGAGTTGTAGTTCAAAAAAGTAACTTTTCCAAGCTCTGCTTTTGAAGCACCATGCTCCAGCTGATCACAGCTGCGCTGCCTCAGCATTTTGAAGCTCTGTGCTCCAGCTGATCACGGCTGTGCTGCTCCAGGCTTTTGAAGTGCCATGCTCCAGCTGATTGCTCAGCCTCCTTCCGCCCCCAGCCAAAAGTAAGTGACGACCTGCTCTGTTGTCATGTAAGGTCAAAAGGAGGCCGAGGGGAGATAGAAAATGAATGAAATGGACTGCTTTCAAGTCGATCCCAACTTACGGCGACCCTATGAATAGGGTTTTCATGGTAAGCAGTATTCAGAGGGGTTTACCACTGCCTCCCTCTGAGGCTAGTCTTCCCCAGCTGGCTAGGGCCTGCTCAACTTGCCACAGCTGCACAAGCCAGCCCCTTCCTTGTCCGCAACTGCCAGCTAGGGGGCAACTGGGGTCCTTGGGACTATGCAGCTTGCCCACGGCTTCACAGGTGGCGGGACACATAAACCCTGACCCACTCTCTGTGGGGGTGATCTTTAGGTGGCCCTTGACACCCAGGAGACACAAGCGGGGATTTGAACTCACAGACTCTGGACTCCCAGCCAGGCTCTCCTCCCCACTGTGCTATACCAGGGCATAAATAGCCACCCTGCTCCACCCCCTACGTGACAGGCATGCGTGGTCACATTGCACCAAAGGTAAGGGTTTTTGAAGCCATGCCAGGTCTTCCCCAGCATCACCAGAGCCCTTTGGTCTGACAATGGTGGGAATTCTCTTTTGCCACTATTGGGCAAGAAACAAATCATCATGCAGCTAATGGTGTATCATCAGTGGGTTTAACGGGGTTGAGCTGAGCGCATGGAACCACTGTTGTTGCTTCTGTGGATCTAGGGGAGTAAGGTTAAAGGTCAATAAAATGCAAATAGAAAAAGAAAAGACAGTGATGATTTCTTAAATGCAATACCACACTAACCACAACAAAATTCCTATGAGTAAGGCAGAAAACTCAGCATCCCACAACCAGCCAGGATTCCTAACCAAAACTAAAAATCTCCTGGTGGCCAGTCAGCCAAGGTCACAGAAATCCCCATGCAGCACAACCTGACTTGGGGGCTGCAGTTAGTGCAGAATGCTATGGCACGATTGCTGACATGAGTGAGACGCTATCAGCACATAATACTTCTGCTCTGAAATCTGCACTGGTTGCCAATTTGCTACCAGGCCAAGTTCAACATGTGTTTTCCATGTTACGGGTGCCACATGGTACTTGTTCTGCTCTTGTAAGAAATCAGTCCTTTAATGTGGCAGCACCTATGCTTTGGAACTCCTTGCGTATTGACATTAGGCAGATGCCTTCATTATACTCTTTTTAGCATGTGCTAGAAACATTTTTGTTTAGGCAAGCCTAGCCAGACAGGTAGAAGCTATTCTGTTTTTCATCTGTTTTTAACTCATTGTTGGTTTTATTGTTTTGAAAGTTTTTAAATACCTGTCTTTAACTGTTTTTGTCAAAAAATATAATTTTAATTCCTTCTGTAAACTGCTTGACATTTTTATAATAAAGCAGTATGTAAATGTTGTAAATAAAATACATAAATAAATTTTGGAATCACTGTGGCCCTTGGGTCTCTTTCCACTTTTAGGAACAAAGAAATATGCCTTATACTGACTCAGGCCATTTGGTATCATCTAGTTCAGTACTGATGACATGGACTAGCATTAGCTCTCCAGGATTCCAGGGAATAGACTTTTCCAGAAATTGAATTTTGTACTTTTGCATGCAAAGCACATACCCTACTACTGAACTACAACCCTTCCCCTGTTTTAAAAAAGTACCTTTTGCAATTGTTCTTTTCAATTCATTGATGAATGCACATCATACCTAGGGCAGATCCACAACATGCATTAAAGCACATTCAACATAAATGTGAAGCACATGAATCACACCACAGAATCCTGGGAACTGTAGTTTGTTAAGGTTGGTAGGAACTATAACTGTGAGGGGGAAACTACACTTCCCAGGATTCTTTAGGGGAAGTTATTCACTTTAAATGGAAGTTGGGTGTGCTTTAAATATATGGAGTTGATTGACTTCATAAACGTTGCCTTCATGTATATCATTTTAATTAATTTTTTAAAATGGAAATGAGCTATAAAGTTTACTAGGTGACCATGGGCTACTCACCATCTCTCAGACTAATCTGCTGCTCAGGATGAAAACAACAGAGGGGAATCATGACCCCTCCAAGGAAGAAGGGCACACTTAAAATGTAGAGGAAGTAATAATGCACAACCACAGTGTAAAATCAGATGCTTATCAGGACACAGTATGAAGAAATATTTATATAAGCATGACTGTCAAAGATGTTTATTATTTACACAACCTGTAAATATATTTAGCCTATGTTTGTTTATGTTTGTATTCAATGTGGTTTACTCAAACAGGGAAGTGTGCACAGACCTGCAACCTTAAGTGATAAGGAATTTTACTCACCCAACCCAAAATTCAGAATTATACCACTTCAAGCTGTTTAGCAATGGTTTATGATTGTTTTTATGGTTATTGGATTTTAAAGGGATTTATTTCTTGATGTGAGCTGCCTTGTTTTCCAATCACTAACCCTACCTCACAGGATTTCTGGGAAAACTCCATACACACACACACACACTGCAAATGTACAAATACATACACCCCATATAATAGTTTATTGTCAAAACCAGTGGGTCATTGCATAACATTTTTTAAATAAAATCAGTATTTTATTTTATTTTTCTATGTAATAAAAGGAGTGATACCTAAGTAAGCCCTGCCTAATTGCTTTAAAAATATGATTTGAGGGGAAGAATAAGATTTATAATGCAAACACAATCCTTTGCTATGTTCACTCAAAAGTCCCATTAATTTACAGCACAATCCTAACCATATCTTCTCACAAGTAAATCCTATTGAATTCAATGGGGTTTACTCTGGGTATGTGGGATTAATATTGCAGCTTTACTCCCAGAAAAGCGAGTATTGGATTAAAGCTTCATATTGGGAAGGTTTTCAAAACACTGCCCTCTTCAAGGGCCCAGGAATATTTAAACTTGTTTGACTTCTGCACACAAGAGAGAATAAGACTTTTGGTACTCCTGAAAGCTATATACTTACTCAATTTATGAGATTTTCAGATAAGCAGGGGAAAAAACAACAGTTTTCTGGCTTTGCAATGGGTTCTAGCTACTGCCTGGAGGTCAACAAATCCCTTATCAATCACAACCCTGACTTCACTTATGGGCTACAAACCTGAAAGGACAGGTTGGAGCAGCAAGCTGCAAGCTCATTTAACAGAAGTTGAGTGGCTGGCTGACCATTTGGTGTATATCTCTTGAACCAGACCACCTAGAAACTTTTTTTAAAAAATGAAAGTGGAGAGTCTGGCAATTAAGGTGACTCACCCGGAGACCCAGAGTGGTCCCCAAAAATCTGGAGTCTCTGGGTGAAAACAGGAGACCTGGCAATCCTAGGTGGTATAACATTGGATCTTGCCCATAGTTTCTTAAAGCTAGAGGTCACTGGGCAGTAGTTTCTTGAATGGATGTTTCCAGGATGGAAAGGGAAATCACTTTTTAAAAAGTCAGAAACGTAAGGTTTATTGCCTTTATATAAATAAACATCAGGAAAAATATAACTTTAGAAGAAGTAAAAGTATTTGCAATGTGAGTTAAATATGTTCCAAAGTAATAATAACTAGCATATTCAGTGAGATGCAATTTTAGTTATTTTCTTTTCCAAATGTTATTCTAAATGATGCTATTCTTCTTGCTATTGCTCTCCAAAGCCTAGATGTTTAACTAACTGGTCAGCCCAGTTTTCTGCATGTTACTCTGAATCAACTCCCATAGAGTACAATAGGAGTTATTGTTATATAAGTGAGCCTAGGACTGCAACTTTAATTGTCCTCTGGCCATGGAACTAAGATGCTGGTGATTAATAGCCAAGAGCTATGAAACAACAGAGACAAGAGTAACACCTTTTAATAACTTCTATTGCATTCTTTCATCTTTCCATGACATACTTAGAAGAAATGTGATAACCTACTAAGACCTAGATACAAGCTAATTGTGTTTTTAATAGAGTGTTATTACCTTGATTTTTTGGTTTCCCAGGAATGATTATAGTGTTACACTTTTATAATGAATACCAAGTAGCCCTACACAAGGGAAAGAAGGGTCAAATGAGTCATTATGCTTTAATCTGAACTATGAATTGTCTTGGAAGCTTCCTCATGTCCATTCAAAAAGGAATGAATTATATTTAAATGCTGTTTATAAATAAGACTTCATTAAAAATTAAATAAACATTGGAACTGAACATCTGTGGGATGGAAATCACTGGACATTTTGAAATGTAATATTCTTCCAAAGTTTCCATTTATTTTGAGAACATTCCCATACAGATCTCTTCACTAGTGTGTAATGTGGACCTTTAGTGTTGTGACATAGACACTTTGGTATCCCCCCCTTAAATAGTAGACAGTTGCCATGTTTTTGATGCCTATTGAAGACCTTCCTTTTTCCACACGCCTTTTTAGTAAAGGCCTTATCCCAGTCTGTGTCAGTGCTGGAATTGCTTTTAAAGATGTTTTGTTTTAATGTGTTTTTATAGATGTTTTGTTTTAATATATTTTAAAGTCTTTTGTTTTTAAGATGCTTTAAAGCACTTTTGGTGTTTTTGTTTGATGCCCTGGGCTCCGTCTGAGAGGAAGGGGAGGATATAAATTAAATTATTAATAAATAATAAATGTTGATTCATTTAATGTGGAAGGCCAATAGTATTTTTTTAAAAAAAGAAATGAAGGATTCTCCCTGTTTGCAGATGTTACTGAGGCTACTTCAGCTGGTGCTCTAACTGCTGTGCTGTTCCTTGAAGCTTCTTCCACGGCCAGGCAGGAAAACAGAATGTATGCATAATAATGCCTAGATATATATATAATATTAGTCTGATGTATTTTTGTTACACATTACAATGACATGAAGATATTTGGAATGTATTACCAAGAAGAACAGCAGCAGATCCTTCAAAGGCAACATGTGTACTTCAACTTATGTTGCATTCAGTGGATCAGGACTGATGGATCAGATTCTGACATTGTTGCTTTCCAGAGGCCTGACTGTATTCCTGTAATTTCCCATCACCTAAATTCAGGTGGTCTGTGACGCCCTTCCCTGGCTCTCCCTGTCAGGTTCCTACCTGCTCGTGGTTACTGCCTGTCACTAGGCACCACCAGGAACTCCACCAGTCCGGACTGTCCTTTTTTATGGTTTCTCTCCCCGCTCTAGCACAGATCTCAACAGATCCCCCTGCTAGGCAGCACCACCAGTCACGTCCTAATACCAGTATTCCCAGAGACTCTGAATACTTGCGGTGTTATTCTCTTCACCGCTGCCACCATTTGTTACAGTTTCCCTTCAGTCTTGGTCATTACTTTACCCTCCCTTCTGGTCTGTGAAACCCCAGCCAAGGATCAGGCCTTCGGTAAACCAAATATAGTTTTTATTAGATATAACAAAGATAACAAGATTTCTTCATAAGGCACATAAGCATATGGTTTTATCTAATACTAATCCGAACTCCACCCCCCTCCTTCTCCACGCTCTCCTGACAAACAACTCTCTCAAACCCACCAAAACAACCCACTCACTTTCATCACCCAGATTCCACTGTCATCCTTCCATTTATACCCTCAGCCATTTTAAACACTCAGCCAATCATCCAGCATTCTACTGCCCATTCACTCCCACTCCTCTTTCACTCCACTTACCATGTATCTTCTATTCAAACAGCACTTACCATATATACACTAATACAGGAACATCACATTCCCCCCCCCTTAACATAACGGCAGAGTATTATTCCTGTTCCAGGATTTATACGTCGCGTTAACAATATAACAAGTCTCTATGGGGAAAATGTCTTTCTTTGTTCCTCCGTCTGGTCACGTCACTGCAGTCCCAGCCACTTGCCTGGAAAGTCCATCGGCCAGTACATTGTCCTTGCCCTTTATGAACTGGAAGTCCACTTGATAGTCTTGTAGGGCCCAGGACCACCTCTGCAGCATAGTGTTATGGTTTTTCATAGTCTGCAACCATAACAAGGCCCAATGATCCGTTGTTACCGTGAATCTTCGTCCCCACATGTATAGGCGCAACTTGTTCAGTCCCCACACGACCGCTAGGCACTCCTTTTGGACCGATGAATAGTTTTTCTCCCTCGGCGTCAGCTTGCGACTCAGATACGCCACTGGATGTCTGGTGCCTTCTCTCTCCTGCAGCAAGATGACTCCCAGCGCGAGGTCTGACGCATCTGTAGCCACGATGAATGGTTGCTCATAGTCTGGTGCTATTAATATGGGTCCTTGGCACAAGGCTTGCTTCAGCAGATCAAAAGCCTTCTGACATTCATCCGTCCATACCACACACTCAGAACACTTTTTCTTTGTCAATTCATGCAAGGGGGTTGCGATTTCCCCAAAATTTTTCACAAACTTCCTATAAAAACCAGCCACACCTAGAAATGCCCTAACTTGCTTTTTGGTTAAGGGGATAGGCCACGCTTGTATTGCCTCCACCTTGCTCCATAAGGGGGTGATTTTCCCACTCCCCACCTTATGTCCTAAATAGACCACCTCCTTCAACCCAAACTGGCATTTCTTCGCTTTTATTGTGAGGCCTGCCTTTCTTAATGCCTCTAATACTGTTGTCATTACATACGTCACTGTGTCAAGCTTTTCTCTTATGGTATATGGTCCTTCCCAGTTAGCCTGTAATTTGTCATGTTTCCTGGGTATGAACGCCATAACCATATCTCCCACATCATACACATGTTCCCTGGCTGTTCTGTCATACCAGTAACTTTGCTTCTCCTGTACTTGACCCAAATTCTTTTTCACTACTTCCATCACTGATGTTAATTTATTGCGGAATTCCAATACAAAATCTACTACAGATGTTTTGTACTCTCCCAGGGTTCCTTCCCATGAATTTTTTAACAGTTCCAAAGGTCCCCTCACTTTTCTAGTAAACATTAGTTCAAAGGGTGAGAAGCCTGTTGACTCCTGAGGGACTTCTCTGTATGCAAATAAGAAGCATCCCAAATGTTCATCCCAGTCTTGTGGGTGATCTTGAACATAGCTTCTTATCATGCCCTTCAAAACCCCATTGAATCTCTCTGTTAGCCCATTAGTGGCGGGATGGTAAGTAGTGGTCTTTAGATGTTTTAGACCACAACATTTCCACATACATTGCATCACTTCTCCCATGAATACACTGCCTTGATCCGTCAGCACTTCATGAGGGAAACCCAGCCTCATAAAGATTTTTAACAAAGCCTCTGCCACTACAGGGGCTTCTACAGATCTTAGTGCTTCCGCGTCTGGGTACCTGGTGGCAAAATCCACCACCACCACTAGATATTTCTTGCCATGCCTTGTGGGTTTGGAAAAAGGGCCCACCAAATCTACTCCCACTCTATAAAAGGGTTGTCCAATTATAGGAAGGGGCTTTAAGGGTGCCTTAGTCTTTACTCCACTTTTTCCCACCTTTTGGCATATACCACAAGATAGACAATGTTGTTTTACATCTTTGGAGGTGTTTGGCCAATAATAGTGTGCAGCCAATCTCCTCTTGGTCTTTTTTATTCCCCGATGTCCTGCACATGGGACATCGTGGGCTACCTCTAGCAATCTGGTTCTGTATTTGCTAGGTACTATCAATTGCTTCGCTGGTTCACATTCATCCTTTCTCTCAGCAGGCATCCACAGTCTATATAAAATCCCATTGTCACACACAATTTGATTCCTCAGCTTGTCAGTGAAAGGAATCTGTTGGGTCAGGGCTTGTTCCTTTATTTGGTTCAAACTTATATCTTTATGCAGCTCTTTCCTGAACTGCTCTGCTTCTTTATTATCAGAGACCACTTGATACAGTTTGTCTCCTTCAGCAGGCCTGCTAGTGGTTGCTATGGCGACCTGAGGCTCGCTAACAGATTCCACCCTGTTTGTTTCAGCCTGTGTTAACATGGCTTCTGTTTCTTTGCCAAGCTGCTGTCTGGTCACCACATATATTTTTCCTTGTGCCCCATAACATCTCTTCCCAGTATCACTGGTTCTTGTTGTTGGGCATTAATACCGACTTTATATTCTCCCCCTTTTCCTCTCCACTCCATTTTCACTAGGGCCACAGGCAAGCTTTCTGGTTGTCCCCTCACTCCTTGGATAGTCACTGTTTCCTGAGGTAATATTTCTTCAGATTTTATTAAATCTGGCCTCAGTAATGTCTGAGCGGCACCAGTATCAAGCAATGCCCAATAATTTGCCCCTTGAACACACACTTCCTCTCTTAGACTCGAATCCAAGTCTGTTACTTTTGTCCAGTTTATCTGGCAGAACTGAACCTTTTTCGCTGTTTCTAAAGCCTTGGGCTCTGTTTTCACTGCCCTTGTCTGAGCAGGATTACTAATGGAGTTGACAACCTCACATTGAAAACGTAGGTGCCCCAGTCTACCACATTTGTAGCATAATTTCTCCTCACTTTTAGGGTACACAGATCCACTCTGGGGTGTCCTGTGCCCTTCAGATTTTACTGGAGGACTCACTTGCTGTGGCACCACATCCTTTCTGCCACCATTATATGGTCTGGGTTTAAACTCTCTTGATGTTTTCCCCACCCAGCCAGTTCTGTTGGAGGCAAAGTGATCCGCCATCTCTGCGGCCTCCTGCACTGATGTAGGGGAACGGTCTTTGACCAGGAGCCTTATTTCTGGTGGTAACTGATGGTATAATTGATCCAGTATCATGAGGCTTTTCACCTCTTCCACTGACTGAGCTTTGGCACTACTCATCCACTTCCCAAATATATCCATCAGCTTTGCTCCCAGTTCAACAAAAGACCTCCCTGCTTGGATCTGACAGTTTCGGAATAACTTTCTAAAATAGTCAGGTCCCAGTCGGAACCTTTTGTATACTGCCTCTTTAAACTCAGCATAGGTGACGGGCCTGTCTGAGGGGAAATATTGGTATACCTCTGCCAATTCCCCTTTGATCAGGTTTGATAAATACTGCATGTATTTATCTTCAGGTAGCCCCCACAACTGAGCTGCCTTTTCAAAGGTTGTGAGATAAATTTGAGGATCTTGACCAGGCTCATACACAGCAAAGTCCTTTGGAGTAATTTTTATTTTTGCTCCATCTCTGTCTTTCCTTGTCTCCTCAGAGTGAAATTTCTCTCTATCCAATTTTAATCTTTCCCCTTGTATCTCGGCATCCACTCTCATTCTCTCAGTTTCCATCCTCAATCTCTCAGTTTCCAACTCCCTCTGTTTTTCCTTCTCTGCACCTTCCATCCTCAATCTCTCAGTTTCCAACTCCCTCTGCTTGTCTTTTTCCTCAGCCTCCCATCTTAACTTCTCTCTCAAGTACTCTATATAAGTGGGATTGCTTAAGTATCCTTCTGGGGTCTCTTCCCTGACAGGTTGTTTTTGCTGGGCAGTTGCAAATCCTATAAGTGCTACCCTCAATTCATCTACCCCTTTACCCTCGTGAGGTAAATTGAATGTTATGCACTTCTCCACCAGCTCCTCTCTTTTCATTTTTATATATTCAGCCATGGTGTTTGAGTTCACTCACTCTTTGCCACACACTCTTTGCCAGTCACTCTCACAAGTAATCTTGTTTTGTTATTTCTGTTTGCCACACCACTGTTAGGGATTCTCTAGTATTCGTACCACCGCTACTGCCACCACATGTGCTTGGGACTCTCTTTGGTTCATATCCCACCGCTACCACCACATGTGACGCCCTTCCCTGGCTCTCCCTGTCAGGTTCCTACCTGCTCGTGGTTACTGCCTGTTACTAGGCACCACCAGGGACTCCACCAGTCCAGACTGTCATTTTTATGGTTTCTCTCCCCGCTCTAGCACAGATCTCAACAGATCCCCCTGCTAGGCAACCACCAGTCACATCCTAATACCAGTATTCCCAGAGACTCTGAATACTTGTGGTGTTATTCTCTTCACCGCTGCCACCATTTGTTGCAGTTTCCCTTCAGCCTTAGTCATTACCTTACCCTCCCTTCTGGTCTGTGAAACCCCAGCCAAGGATCAGGCCTTCGGTAAACCAAATATAGTTTTTATTAAATATAACAAAGATAACAAGATTTCTTCATAAGGCACATAAGCATATGGTTTTATCTAA
This sequence comes from Rhineura floridana, assembly GCF_030035675.1. NCBI lineage: Eukaryota > Metazoa > Chordata > Lepidosauria > Squamata > Rhineuridae > Rhineura > Rhineura floridana. Next base: position 115,110,152 of record NC_084480.1, on the reverse strand, counting down.
TACTAATCCGAACTCCACCCCCTCCTTCTCCATGCTCTCCTGACAAACAACTCTCTCAAACCCACCAAAACAACCCACTCACTTTCATCACCCAGATTCCACTGTCATCCTTCCATTTATACCCTCAGCCATTTTAAACACTCAGCCAATCATCCAGCATTCTACTGTCCATTCACTCCCCCTCCTCTTTCACTCCACTTACCATGTATCTTCTATTCAAACAGCACTTACCATATATACACTAATACAGGAACATCACATGGTCCTCCAAGCTTTAATGACTGAGTACTATGCTACTCTTCCTCACTTTCATTCTCCCCTCAGACACAGGGTTTAATTCATTACTTCCTGATTTCATAGAATCATAGAATAGTAGAGTTGGAAGGGGTCTATAAGGCCATCAAGTCCAACCCCCTGCTCAAAGCAGGAATCAAACTTAAAGCATACTCGACAAGTGACTGTCAGCTACCTCTTGAATGCCTCTAGTGCTGGGGAGCCCACCATCTCCCTAGGTAATTGGTTCCATTGTTGTACTGCTCTAATAGTTAGGCACCTTTTTCCTGATGTTCAGTTGAAATCTAGCTTCTTGTAACTTGAGCCCATTATTCCATGTCCTGCACTCTGGGATGATTGAGAAGAGATCCTGGCCCTCCTCTATGTGGCAACCTTTCAAGTACTTGAAGAGTGCTATCATGTCTCCACTCAGTCTTCTCTTCTCAAGGCTACACATGCCCAGTTCTTTCAGTCTCTTCTCATAGGGCTTTGTTTGCGTTCCCCTGATCATCCTTGTTGCCCTCTTCTGAACCTGTTCCAGATTGTCTGCATCCTTCTTAAAGTGTCTAGAATGTAATCAACCCATAGTTTACTGTAACATCTGAAATGATTTGATCCTAGTTTGCAGTCTTAATTTTGAGGGTTCAGTAGCAAAGGGGGAGAAAATCAATTCAGATTGCATTTAAAGACAGACCTACCTAATTCACACTTCCTGAAACAATATGCAAACTGAAATTCATTCTTCAGAATTTACACTTCTCCAAATTTTGCAATGCAGTTCTTCAGCCAAGTGACATGTACAAAAATGGATATACTATGTAAAAGTGTGCATGAAAATGCATATATTGGTGAAAATAACATGCAAAAAAATTATATTACTGAACATTGCTTACAAAAATGTGCATATTAGGATACATTCCCATTAAAATGCTGGCACATTCTCATAGCGCCTTTTTTAAAAAAAAGAATATGCAACCTGATATGGAAATGAAGGGACCTGAACTTGAGATTGAAATAATTAGAAAGTAAGAGAAACTGAAACTGACAGATTTGTCCATCCCTAGATCTCACCAAACCCTAAATTGCTCATGTATCCTTTGAATATATCTTATTAGAAAAGTGGTGCATGCATGCTAATATATGTAATCAGTTGAAGTCATATCGGCTAAAGCCACTTTTTGCCCCTCACGTACAGGTTTGAACATGTGGATATGGTGCATAGGTGCTATATAACAGAATGACCAGCTCTACCCAAGGAGTATACCCATGCTGTCAAAATTTCTCTGTCACAGCCAGATCTTCCCTTCATCCTCACTCAGTGTTTTATATCATTTGTTTTTAGAGTTATTGGACATTTTTTGTAAAGCAACAGCAATTCCTTAAGCTCTTGGCTGCTTTGTGTAAGGCTCCTGGCTTTCACTAAAACTCACTTTTCAACACAGTGAGTTTTCAGAGATGCTAGCGTTAAGCATGAAAAATCCTGAGGCAAGTCCCCAAATCATAAGGTTTCCCCCCCTTTTTAAACAATAACATATTACCTTCTGGTTGAGAAGGTATTGGTTTGTCCTTTTTTAAATTTATCTATTTTGCCTTCTCTTATAATATCATACCAAAAAACAGGCACAGGACAAGTATTCCAAAAGGCAGAGGTCTCAAAAATGTGAGCCCTACACACTCAAACAGAACAGCCCCAATCTGAGCTGGGCACAGACACAGCCCACTTTGAGCAGGCCTGCCTCAGGATGGAGCTCACATGAAGCATACAACCTCTCTCTGTCTCCCTGTGCCACTCCTATTTTCCCAAGGGGGAGGGAAAAACACTTACTATGAGGAAGGGAGGGAGAGATGGTAGGCAGTGGAAAGCTTCCAAAGGCACTGGCTAGAGAGGTGAAGTCCTGGGAAAAAATGGAGACTTTTTTTTAATTTTTCAAAAAAAAAGAGAGGAAAAATTCTGGACCCTCCCCCCAAAAAACCTTGCCTCGCCTCCAGTTTTTCTAGTTGTTTTTTTTTAGGCCTTCATATGTCTAGTGCTACCCATGGAGGATCTTCTGGTCTGTGTTGTTGTTGTTTTTGTTATAATAATTTATATGCCACCTTGCATTTTAAGGAAAAATACCAAAGTGGCTCTCAAACAGCAAAACAATAAATATGATAAAAACAATTGGTTTTCCCTACTTGATTCTACCCTCTCCTCCTTCACTAAAGCAAGGGTCTTTCAACCCTTGGAAGGACGCAGTGGCAGTTACAGCAGGTTTTTCAAGTGTTCCAGCCAAAGACTCAGAAAGCCCCTTGAGGCTTTTGAGGAATTCACCTGGAACACTCAAAAAAGGTCAGTTCATTTGGGGGGCAAACTAGACCGGGTGATCCCATCCCTACTCAAAAAACTACTTTTACAGGGAAATAAATCTGAGATGTTCAGCAGCTTGTTACAAGTCTTAAAAATGTAAATGTAATTATACTGGTCAAGTTTCTTCTATATGTTTGATACAGAAACTCTCCCAAAGCTGAGATCACTTCTTTTTTCAAATAGCTTTCTTAATATCTGTTGCTGAAAAACTACAGATCAAATCCCTAACTTCTCTCTCTCTCTCTCAAGAAAAACACCAACATTGGCAGCCTTGTGGCCAAGCATGTTTCCTTACTGTATTGGCTTGTATATCCAAGGGCTATTTCTTTGCATTGGCCATTTTACTGACAGTGATACAAACCTGCAAAGTCAAAGTGAAGTTTTCCCACTGGCGTGAAGCTGGTGATTAGATGCTTCAGAAGCAAAGGGGCAATTATTTCATTCTCATTGTGCTGCTGCTCTTGGCGAAAGGAGGGGTAGGACAGCACAGAGAAGCACTACTGCTCATCTGAGCAAGCCATAGGTATGAGGCTTTGGTGAATGCAGCCTTCCTGAGCTTGGCATTGACCCAATAGGTTTTGTTGTTGTTTTCGGTAGAGAGGGAGAGATTGCTTCAAGGGCCTAGCAAAGGGAAGGGGATACAAAGTAACTAAAGAGAAAAATGTTGTAGCAGTAAAGGTTAGATATGAAAGGAATGAGATTCTTTCTGATTGCCAGGCCACTGAATAGAAGCAGAAGGGAGGAAAAGAGACTTTACTCTTCCCCAAATGTCTTTCTTTCTTTGCATCTAAAGGCTTCATGGTAACTTCCTCCTCTCTCCCCAACATTGTTTTGCAAGCCTTACCTAAGGTATATAGAGGAGGAAACAAAGTACCAAGTAAATATTGCTGAACTTCATGCAAGGTCTTTGTCTTGCACATTTGAACTCCCTAGCAAATCCATTTCATCTCTTTTTGATTTGTAACTCAATTCATTTTCTTTCCTACTTTGGCTCCTTATGACCCTAGTGGGCTAGTTTCCGATACCCTCTGACACATTTTTACTTCAATCATTGGGGGATAAACGTTCCAGCATGCACACGAGTGGAAATTAATTTCATTTCAATGCTCTTAGGCGCATGATCTGGAAAGGCAAATATTCCTATTGCAATTTTATTTTGTTTCCATCTTGCTTTTATTATTAGCTGCAGTTCAATTTGGATTGTGAGAGAGCAGTCAGTCATACTCTTTCCCCCTTCTTTTCTATCAGATTATCCTTGACTATCAACCACATCAGTGCATTAGCTGGTAAAACTATCTGCTTTTCATAGATCAGCCCCCTCCCCCTGGTCAAAGTTCTGAAGCTAATGGCAAGAAATTGAAAGATGATAGTGTTTTATGAAAAAGAGAAAGCTCTGGAATGCATTCTGTGAATGATGATGAGCACAGTGTGAACCCAAGAAGAACAGTTCGTAGCTGCAGATGAAACACAGGGCAGCCAAATCTCTCACCAATATGTGACTTCTTATGCATCTCAGTTTGTTAATCTCATCCTGGATGAACCAATTGTTTGGCCTACATGCAAGGTAACAATAGTCAAAAGCATCATGCCGACAGTGTGTTACAATGATGGGGAACCTCAGGTCTGGGAGGCAAATCCAGGCCTATCTGCCTGGCCCTTGGGACTCTCCCCCAGCCACATCCTTCCCACAAACACCCCCCTTCCCAGCCTAAATCCTCACTGGCCCAGCTTTACACTCTATGTTTGCCTGGCTGGATTGTGTCTTTGAACTCCAGTTGCCCCTGCATCCTTCTGTTTGCCATTTTTGGGATCTCCTGGGAAGCTTGTGAGACTTTGGGGGTGATTTGTGTGAGTTGGACCTTGGGTGAGAGCAAGAGTGGATGGGTGGAGTCCTGGGTGAGAGCCAGGAGGTTGAGAGATGTGGAGTGGAGAAGTGCAAGGCAATGGTTTTAATATTTATTTGGTAATTTGTATTATGTATGCATTTGTATTGTGGCTTTATTGTATATTTTTATATGTGTTGTTGTTTTATCTTCTATACACCATGTAGAGATATTAACATATATTAAGGGGTATAGAAATGGCTTTCAAAAAATCTCTAATAAATCTCTTCTTTCTTGCCTGGATGGAGGACAGAGAGGGGTGTGAGAGGGTGTGCAAGAACTAGCTTTTTGTGCAAAGCTAAAGCTCATGTGACCCCTGGGTGGTCGCCCAAAATAATATATGGCACCAGGCTAACAAAGGTTCCAACTCCTGGTGTATAAGAATGAAGTGAGGAAAGGATATTTAAAAGAAGGGAAGGGATCTGAAAAGCCTACATTGGTCATCAGTTGAAACATAACCCAAACCCTAACCCTAACCTAGGAAAGGGATTTGAAAAGCCTACATTAGTCATCAGTTCAACCCCAACCCCAACCCCAACCCCAACCCCAACCCTAACCCTAACCTAGGAAAGGAATCTGAAATGCCTACATTGGTCATCAGTTCGAACCTAACCCTAACCCAAACCCAAACCCAAACCCAAACCCTAACCCTAACCCTAACCCAAGCCCAAGCCCAAGCCCAAGCGCTAGCCCAAGCCCAAGCCCAAGCCCAAGCCCAAGCCCTAACCCTAACCCTAACCCTAACCCTAACCCTAACCCTAACCCTAACCTAGGAAAGGGATCTGAAAAGCCTACATTGGTCATCAGTTGAAACCTAACCCAAACCCCATCCCCACCCCCACCAGAGGAAAGGGATCTGAAAAGCCTACTTTGGTCATCAGTTCAAACCCAAACCCAAACCCGAATCTGAAACCCCTAACCTAGGAAAGGGATCTGAAAAGCCTACATTGGTCATCAGTTGAAACCTAGCCCAAACCCAAATCCCACTCCCACCCAAGGAAAGGGATCTGAAAAGCCTACTTTGGTCATCAGTTCGAACCTAGCCCTAACCCTAAGCCAAACCCTAAGCCTAAGCCTAAGCCTAAGCCTAACCCTAACCCTAACCCTAACCCTAACCCTAACCCTAACCCTAACCCTAACCCTAACCCTAAATTTAGCACTATCCCTTACCCTAACCCTAACCCTAATAGTAAGTAGCCAACATTGGTAATCAGTTGAAACCCTAACCCTAACCCTACTCCTAGTCTAGTCCTAGCCTTAATCCTAACTGTAACAAAGGTTACAATGAAGTGAGGAGAGGATATTTAAAAGAAGGAATGGGATCTGAAAAGCCTATATTGGTCACCAGTTGAAACCCTAACCCTAACCCTAACCCAAACCCAAACCCAAACCCAAACCCAAACCCAAACCCAAACCCAAACCCAAACCCAAACCCTAAACCTAATCCTAGTCCTAATCCTAGCCCTAATCCTAGCCCTAGTTGTTGCCTTAGCCCTAGCCTTAGCCCTGGCCCTGGCCCTAACCCTAACCCTAACCCTAACCCTAACCCTAACCCTAACCCTAACCCTAACCCTAACCCTAACCCTAACCCTAACCCTGACCCTGACCCTGACCCTGACCCTGACCCTAATCCTAGCCCTAGTCGTTGCCTTAGCCCTAGCCCTGGCCCTGGCCCTAACCCTAACTCTAACCCTAACAAAGGTTCTCATCCTGGTGTATAAGAATGAAGTGAGGAGAGGATATTTAACAGAAGGGAAGGGATATGAAAAGCCTACATTGGTCATCAGTTGAAACCCTAACCCTAACCCTAACCCTAGCCCTAGCCCTATTTCTAATCCTAGTCCTAGTCCTAACCCTAACCCTAACCGTAAACCTAACCCTAACATTGGTCATCAGTTTATGCCTTAACTCATAGAGCCAAAAGGGATAGTACATGGCTCCCAAATAAGGAATGGTTTATCCAGAATTCTTGGGGTTCTTTCCTGAGCTTGCTCATCATTTCTATTTGCCATCCTTAGGACACCCTGGGAACTTCACCAAACCTTGCCTGCTATAGCCTGGAACTGGGTGTGTGGAGAGCTGCTGAATGGGACATAGCCTGCAGATACTCCATCAGCCTTATTGCCTGCCCATAAAAGCAAACCTAGAGTGAGATACCAGGAGTAATGCCAGCAGTTTCTAGGATTCCTCTTTCTTGTAAAAGGTTGTGGTTGAGCTGTGAGATTGTTTGGGGTCCTGTGTGAAAGCCGGGATGGACACATGGAGTTCTGGGTGAGTGTCAGAGGCTGAGAGGAGAGGTCTGTCAGAAGGAGAATAAACTGATTTCGGTCTATATTTATTAGTAATTTGTACTAATGGAACATATGTATATGTAACATTGTATATTTTTGTAACATTTGTTGTTTTAAGTTGTCTAAGTTTTCTGTACACCACTTAAATATATTTGTATATATTAAGTGGTATTATAACAATATAAGTAAATACATCATGTATATTTCCACAAATTGTAAATGCATGAATATGAGGTGTTAACTTTATAACTATTATACTAAAATGGGCAAGGGCACTGCCATTCTGTTGGATGTTACCAAAGGTAATTGAACTGGCAGAGAAACCAAATGGTGAAGTGGAACAATCCTGCAAACATATTATGAACTTTACATTTCAAGGAGCCTCAGACTTTGGATTAAAAACAAATCTGTGAGAGAAATGTTCATTCATATTGACTAGTCACATTAATCATACCTCGTTCCCCATTAAAATGTTGAAATTTGTTCTTGCTTTATCAAAGGTAGGTGTGAGGAACCTTTGGTCCTCCAGATGTTGCTGAACTATAACTCCTGTCAGCCCAGGCAAGCATGGCCAATGGCCACGGATATTGGGAGTTACAGTTCAGCAACGTCTGGAGGGCCAAAGTTTCCCTGTATCTGACCTAAGGCATCCTCTGGCTATTATTACTTACATTTCTGTATACAATTGGCAGGCATGAATTCTCAAACTCTGTAAAAAAATTGGGATGTTGCAGGAATTCAAGCAGGCATGCTTGGAAAAATGAGTGCCCTTGCTTGAATCCTTGCAAGCAGGCCCTATGAGTGCTGCCCACACCACACCCACTGCCCCTCCTCCAAGAGCCCACATATTTACTTTGCAGTAGGGGACAGAGACATTAACCATGGGGCTCCAGTAGAGCATCTTTCCCTGCCAGGGGAGGGACCAGAATGATTAGTTCTTTAATTCCCAGGGGGAACCTGATTGCCTTTGTGTTGGTTCCATGGGGGAAAGTTGGAAAGCTCCCTTAGGTTCTGTAGAGTGACTGTTGCCACTTCCACTGCCAGCTCTTCCTGGAAGGTGCTTGGGATAGAGGAAGTAGTGGATGCAAGTGTTTTTCAAGCACAGGCAAACTTTCATGAGTGCATATCCCATGCTTTCACAAAAAGCTCAACTACTTTCAGGGCAAGCAATAGGATGCTACTACATCCCAATTAAAAACAACTTTTGGCCACAACTGGATTGCATGCTGAGCCTCTCAGAAGGCCAAAGTTATTATAGACCACTGCTGCAAGATGTTTACCAAAAATGACAGATATCACTGTGTGCCTTTCCACGGATTGCAGAAAAGTAAGAATGGCTGAGAGGGGAAGAACTTTTCTTGTGCTGAGTTACCAAGGAGCCCTCTGCACAGATATTAGCTGGCCGTTATACATGAATATGTCAGAACCTACAACTCCTGCAAAGTGCTAATCTTATGGCTTGTGTATTGCTTCCTCATTTTACACATTTCCTTACTCTGGCATTCATCTACATTTGAAGAATTTGTTGCATATAGTTGAATATATGAATGAAAGGCTTATCTAACATATCGGATTAAAAAAAAAAAACCCTTCCCTGATCAAAATTGAAAATAACTATAGTTTTAAGTAAGAAATCAGCACTTCAAACCAATTCGCATTAGAGGATACTCTGTTGAATTAAATTCGGGTAGTAAAGGCCATTACTCTCTTTCAGGCAGAGCAAAACCTAATTTTATGATATTAATAACATCAGTATCATTTAAATTACATTAAATAATGATGGTACATGCCTGAGATGGTGCAGAATGAGAAACTCAAATGCTACAGCATTTGAATAGAAGACATTTAACTAGTCATTTAAATGGTATACACCTATTAGAGTAAATGGCATTCATCGAAATCTGAAAACATTTAGGGAGAAGTACAGTATTCGGGCAGCATGGAAGTGCGATTGCAATGCATTTCTTAGGGGAGGGAGAAAGTACTATATTCTTCTATGATCCAACAGTATATCTGAGTCACTGACAAGTTCAATCGTTTTGCAAGACAGCATTCTTAAACCTTTATTGCTATCCTTCCCAGCTAAGGGAGAGATTTGTTTCTTTGTGACAGGAAGAAAAACCTTAGCAGTGCCAATCAAAGAGCAGGCACTGAGAACTAGCACAGTGAATTCATGTGTTAACTGACTGCGCAAGAATTAAAGATCCAGAGCCCTGCTGGACCTGTGAACTTTCTGCCTGATGCACAGATGTTAATGGGACAAGGCCTCTGTCTGGAGAAAAAAATGGCAACTGAAGCTTGGGAGCAGGAATGGGAGCTGTCAGTTTTGATTCTCTCAGTTTCTTTCTTTTTGAGTCTTAAATTCAACCATTGACATTTCTGCAGTAATGTGTGATTTCCCCCCCCCAAGAAATCCTCATGAAAATTCTTCAGCCTTTTACTGCAAATTTCTCTTAATAAACACATTTTTGTATGCAGGTTTGATTAATGTACACATTTTTGCAAGCAGTTTATCCTAATGTAGTTCCTTTTTTTCTATTATTTTCACCAATATCTTCATTTTTATGCACATTTCTCCCTAATATATGCATTTGTTTAAACATTGGTTGGAGAACTGCACCACAAAATTCAGATAAGTGCAAATGTCATGTTTCAGTTCTTGTATTGTTTCAGAAAGTGCAAATTTGATAGATCCATCTTCAAATGCAAATAGAATTGAATTTCTCCCCCATCCCTACTTGGGAGAGGGTGCATATAATAGGGAAAGGATTTGCTTTTTGTGATTGGCAAATCAAGTTACTCACATGAACAATGACAAATATCTTGTATGAGAGAGAAAGCAAGAGAAGAAGGGTCAATTAAAAAAAACACCTGCTACCCATTTTACTTCTGGAAACCTTGACTCTGCTGTATTATAAATAGCAGCAGAGCTGAGAGGCACAGCACTGCTGAAGTGACTTCTTGCCAACATCCTCAGAAGAACTTGATGGTGGATAGCTGTGAATTAACCTGTCCTGAGGCAACTTTTCCTTCAAGCTCTCACTTGTAACAGCTTGGCTTGTCCCCCAAAGTCCATTCTGCCTCTGGCATTTGAACTTCATTTCTTAAAGTTGTTTATCAGGTGGTATATCCACCAGACACATCTAGTCCTCCTAAAAAGAAAAGAAAAACTCACTCCTACAATTTTCTAGGAAAGAATATCATTTTAAATGGAGGAGAGGATGACTGAACAATCACAGTTGGTTGCAAGTGGGGAAAGTGTCCATATTAACTCTTTTAACGTCACTCTCTTCTGTTTCTGCTCCATTACCATCTTTATCTTGGCTCATATATCATAATGATTGTTGGTCAAGCTAAGATTGTCCAATCATTGGGAAAAGGACTGCAGTTTGTGACGTCATCTGACTGTTTTATAACATTTCCCTTTGAAGACTGGAACCTCTGGCAGGATTATTGATACCGCCCTTTTGTAGCTGCAGTTTTAACACAGTGTGCCTAGTTTACATACAAGGCTGACTGCTTCTGAAATAGTCTTTTTATCCTTTCACATACCTTTCCTTGACAATTCAAACTTCACCACAGCTGGAGGTCTGGAAATCAGGGTGTTTTTTTCAATTTTAAGTCTGCTTTGTGTTTGATTGACAGCACATGCTGGATAGGATGGTATGTACAATAAAAGACAAGTAACACATTTGTCTGGTTTAGAATTGTTGGCTTATTCCTTTCTGCATGAAGTTACCCACACAGATAAGTACTAAAGATTTAAACAGGAATGAGAGCATGCTGCCCATAGATTCAATTAAGAGATCAGGTGCATTGCTTTAAATAACCCATTTTACATATGTAGAATCTAAGTCTATTGGAAACAATCCTACCAAAAAAGCACGTTTTGTAGTCCTATGCAAATTCACTTTGAAATCAGATACATTAAGCTCAGAAGGATGTTCTCTTGAGTGAGCTTGCATAAGTGCAGCCTCTATGTCTCGCTGATTTGAGTGGACAGTAAAGCAGTTTTTCTTTCCTACTAAAATATGAAGCAGGCTACACTATGGTGCTTTGGTTGTATACAGCAGTGTAGAAGAATGTAGGCTTCATTCTCTGTCCATTTATTTTCTGCTTCTCTCCAAGCTGGTGCTGTGCCAGCAATTTCTCCCACATTTTTTTCAACCATTCTCCACCAATTAATCAACAAAGAAATTGCATTCAAAAATGATAAAAGTGAAGATACAATTTCAGTGACATTCTTATGGGTGGGATACAGGGTGTTTTTTTAATGCACTAACCTTGTTGTTAAATTGGATCTATTTGCTGCCCTGAACTCATTCAGGAGGAAGGGTGGGATATAAATTCAATGAATACAAACAGTACCACCAATCCTGCTGGAGATGCAGGGGATTGAGCCTTCTGCATTCAAAGCATATTCTCTACCAATGAGCTATATCCCTTCCCCATGTTGTACCCAAGGGGATTGCAGTCCTAAATTGTCCAAAGCCTTTCATCCTAAAATCAAAGAACCAGATTGATCTGTTGCTATTTGTGCAGTTAGCAATTGAATAAATAACATTTTTTAAAAGTAAATTGCAGCCTTATCGGAGGGGGGTGTATGAGTTTTTAATCCTTTGCCCTCTGGAACATTTGTGCTCTGGATCCCCCACTTGCTATTTGCATTGACAGAAAAACTTCTGGTGCAAATCCCAAATAGGAGCATTTTCCCCATGCAAATAGCAGGCATTGACCCCCTGAAACAGACTGGGACCATGATGGGCACGAGGGGGCAAACAGTCATAAAACCTCTCCCAAATCCAGGATTCTGATCAGGGCCTCCGTCTCTCATCTAGTTTTGCCCAAAAACAAAGTCTCACACTATTGTTACTTTTTTTTTTCAATTAATTTTTATTCAAATTTTCAAAACCAACACAATACAAAAAGAAAAAACACAAATCAATAACCAACACAATAAAAAAAGAAAAGAAATATAAAAAATATTGACTTCCGATTTGTCATAGTTCAGCTATAAATCTATAATATATAACAAGCCTGTCTCTTAATAGATTATAAAAACACCTTCCTCCAGCGGCTATCTTAATTGGTTTTAAATCTCATCATCATATCATTTTATTCTTCTACAAAAAGTCAAAGAGAAGTTTCCAATCCTTGAGATATATGTCCATCATTTTTTCTAGATAAACATGTCAATTAATCCAACTCATCAAGACTACTAAATCCTGTAATTACAGATCACTCTTCTTCCTCTATCCGTATTGGTTCCATCTTCCATCTTCCATCTTTACGCACCCAATAATCTTGCTGTCATAGTCATATAATAAGAGTCTGATAGGAATTTCCTTTATCACAGATATTTTCTTGCCATCAATTCCAAACGTATCACTGAAGTATTGTTGCAAAGCCACATCTCTGTTCCTCTTTTTTACATGATACCCTAGCACATCTCTTGAAGATTTTTCCATTGACACAAAACAGGGATTAATTCTGTTAACTTTCTCCATTTCAAGTTCCATCAAGTCCTTCCAGTCCAGGAATTTTTTTGAACCGATAATATCTTTATCTCCAGTCTCTTCAATTCCTTCAGGGACAGTGCTGAGTTCCAAAGCGTAATATTTATCTCCAGGATCCATCACAGCCAGGAAATCCAAATCTTTTTCCATGTCCATATTTAATCCAATCTCCATAGTTTGAACCTTGCCTTTAATTTCTCTTTCATCCTTTTTTGGTTTTCCAGATCTATCTTTAATCTCCTTTCTCATAGAATCCTGAATTTCTTTCAGCTCCTGTCTCATTTCGTCGAATTCAATTCTCAACGCTTGACTATTATTTCTTAGTTCTTGTTTTATTGACTTAATCCCATTCATTATTTTCTGAAACATGTCTAAAGATAAAGTCCCTTCTTGTACATCCATGATCTTCTTAATTGTCATTCTTAAAGCCAAAGGAACAAAACTCTTTCAATTTTCAATGTCCCAAGCAAAGAGCAGTTTATTTCTTTATCCAGTTACAAAGGAGTTAATCTTTCAAACCAACTGACGTCACACTCTAGACAGCCCTTATCTCTTGTATGCCCAGAAGTGCAAAAACAGCTTTAGTTCACAGCGTCCAAATGACTAGTAACAGAAAGAATGAGCAGATTCGTCAAAAAAAAAAAAAAGAAGTAGAACAGGAAAAATAGTCCCAGACTTTTATTACCCAAAAGTCTTATAAATCAAAATGATTTTTCTTTTCTGTTCCAATCAGAAACCCCTCATCCGTTGTAATCTTTAAAATGCTATTTTCCATTTCAGCTTTTTGCAATAAAAAAAAGATAGGCTATTTTTATTTTCTTCCCCCTTAATTCCGTAAGTAAAAAAAAGGAAAGTTTTGGCTCACCCAGGTTTATTTAATTGCTGATCCTCTGACAAATCTCTTTAGCTGTATAGATAAGAAAATAATGAGCATAGACAGGAGGATGTTTGCCTGTTAGTCCGTTTTCTTTTTTAAAAAAAGGGTCACTTATTCAGCTGAGCTAAGCTATAAATCCTCGCTCTGTCTGTGCAGCTGGAAGACCTTCTTTCACAGACAATTCTGACGAATTCCAGTCTCCAACAATCACAACAAAGCTGTGTGGAAAATCTCACGTTTCTTCCTTATCCGGAAGAAATGATCCCCAGTCAAAAAAGACCCTTCTGACTGGTTAAAGCTGAAAAAGTTTCATCCAAGACAGGAGCCCATCTCGGAGGCTGCACAGGCGGAGGGATCCTCCTGGGAAGTCACACTATTGTTACTTTTAAACACTGCTGAAAAGAAAGGATACCTTTCAAAAAAATAAATAATTTTTTAATATGTGTACCATGGAAGTTTGTGGAGATATCTATTGATTTTAAGAAAATTTGTATTCATTTCAACATTAGCAAAATATAAAACTTTGCCTAAAGGTGATAGTCCCAGAGGGAGAATTGCTCATTACCATGCCAAAAACATGCATATTGAATCGTATCTCTTCTACCTTTGCTGTCAAAACAGTAGTTTTTGAACTTAGCTTGGATTCTGCTCTTTATGTTGCAAGGATGAGATCAAGTCATTTAATATTTATTTTTTTCCTGCAACAAAAGTTATAAAAATTATATTTGTAGAATGTAGAAGCAAAGAGATATAGAGAGGACCACCACCACAGCCATAATTAGAAAAATTCCTAAACTCTTCCCTTCACTAGTAGTATAGTGGTAAATTCAGAAGTGCAGGGTCCCTTCATATTAGTCATAGCCATGCCCCCCCTTATTTTGCTGTGGCGTTGAGAATGAGATCCATGTTAATGCCACAATAGACATTCCCAAGAGCCAAGAAACATGAACGGGGAGAGTGTTAGCTTCTGAGAAGAGTCTTCTTAGTGGCTAACTCAACTCCTTTCACTCTGATTGGTTCCAATCAGCAAGAAAGGTCAAGGAAGCATATTAGAAGATTCTTCTCACTGACTAAGACATTCTCCTTTCATGCTGATTGGCTCACAGTATGCTGGAGACACAAGAACCCTGTTGGGACCCTGCTCTCAAAAAAGTAAAGGGCCTAAGACCCCCCGAGACTCTGGATGACTACACCCCTGCCCTTCACCCTTAAGTAGTGGGTTTTGAGCTCAGGCCTGGTTATGGGACTGAATCAGCCTTGGTTGCTCTGATGGATAACCTTTATTGGAAGGACAGGGGGAGTGTGCCCCTGCTATATTTATTTGATTTCTCAGGGGCTTTCAATACCATTGATCATGGTATTCTTCTGAACATCAACCATGATATCCTTCTGAAATGGGCATTAGAGGCACACTTTAATAGTAATTTTGATCCTATCACCAGGATCGGTTTCAAATAATACCATTGGGTGATTGTCTTTTGGCCTCCTGGCAGTTGCACTGTAGGGTGTCTTAGGGTACCATCTTGTCCCCAATGCTGTTTAACATCTATATGAAGCCATTGGGAGTGGTCATTCAGAGATTTGGGGCCAGGTGTCATCAGTTTGCTGATTATACTGAGCTCTGTTTCTCTGTAACATCTAAATTGGGACAGGATGTTCAAGCCCTGGACCGGTATGCTGGATGAGGGCGAAAAACCATACTCTGAATCCTGGCAAGATGGAGGCACTGTGGGTGGATGGTTCCTGAGCTCAGATAATTGGTCAGTTGTTTGCTTTGGATGGGTTTGTGCTCCCCCGAAGTAACAAGTTTGTTGTCTGGGGGTGCCCCTTTGCTAAACGTCCAGGTGACTTAGGAGTACCTTTTACCAACCGAAGCTGGTAAGATAGCTCAGAGCATTTCTGAACTGAGATACCTTGACAATTGTCATCCATATGCTGGTAACCTCCAGGCTGGATTACTGCAATGTGCTCTATATGTGTCTGTCTATGAGGTTGGTCCAGAAGCTGCAATTATTGCAAAATGTGGCAGCTTAATTTCTCACTGGATAGGTTATCACCAAGATGTTATGCTTCTGTTGAACCTAGGGTTGCCAGGTATCCAGTTTTCACCTGGAGATTCTGGATTTTTAGGGTCCTCTCAGGGTCTCTGGGTAAGGCACCTTAATCTCTGGACTCTCAGCTTTCATTTTTTTTAAAAAAAGTAAGTTTCTAGGTGGTTTGGTTCTCGAGATATACACCAAAACATCAGCCAACCCCCCGCAACATCTATGAAATGAGCTCATAGCTGGCTGCTATAGCCCTGCCCTTACAGGTTTGTAGCCAATAAGTTTTGATCTCCAGGCAGTACCAAGATCACATTGCAAGGCCTGAAAACTGTTGTTTCATAAATGAAATAAAATAAAATAAAAGCTAAATGAAACAAATACATGTCTTAGAATACATTCCTGTTTTACAATGTAATTTTGAGTATATCAAACAATGGATGCTTGAACCTTTCTATGAAACATGCACCCTCCCACCTCCAATCTCATTTTGCTTGATGAAATTTGAACTGTAGTACACAGGTACTAGATTTACAGAACACAGGTTGGTAATAACAGAACTAACAAGAAAGCATTGTTCCTATACTTTCTCCTGTAAGTGGCAAGCAAATCATCTAGTATCAGGGATGCTTGAGGAGTTTGATTATTATGAATTCTAATACAAACTGACCAGATCCTCAGATTAATATGAAGATCAGAACTTAACTGTCCATCAGATTTTGCACTTCTATGAATGATGAAACACAGTCCTGATACAACCTGGCCTGATCTGCACCTCTCAGACTACTTTACAGATTAGAATGGGGACAGCAATTCTATGGGGATGGAGGAGGGAAAATTCACAGCAGAAGGACTGTCAAATCCAAAGCCCTGCCTATCTGTTGCCAGCTAGGGAGAAGGTGGAAAGGGGGTGGCTGGATGGAAAATAAGTTCTCCAGCTCCAGGGCTAGGGCAAGTTACTCCCTTTTGGGGGAGGCATGCCAGGAAAATGGGATCTCCCTCAGTCTGCCCCCAGCACACCTCTTTCCCCTCTACTGCTGGCACAACACCAACAGTGGAAGAGGGATGGCCCTAGAGGTTTCCACAGCCACTGTGAAGAGGCTTACAGGGCGGACCTCCTTCTCTCACCATAGACCTCCCCCCCCAATATCCACAGTATTAATACAACTATATTGTAGGTGAGGGCCTCCTGCAGATACCATCTTATCAGGAGATCTGTTCCACACAATATAGGAAGTGGATCTTGAGTGTTGTGGCACCTACCCTTTCCTACCCTTAAATATTAGGTGCCATATTTGTCATCTTTTTGGTGCCTATTGAAGAACTTCCTCTTTCAACAAGTCTTTTATGTAGAGGTCTTCTCTCAGTCTGCATGTGTGTTGGAAATGCTTTTTAATATGTTTTTAAAATTGTTTTTTAAAAGATGTTTTGTTTTAATATGTTTCAAAGTCTTTTGTTTTTAAGATGTTTTAAATGCTTTTAGTGTTTTGGTTTGCCGCTCTGGGCTCCTTCTGGGAGGAAGAGCAGGATATAAATTAAATAAACAAATAACTATAAAAAGACTGCATTGATAGACACTGTCATAATTCATACCTTTCAGACTGATGTGAAGATTAGAACTTAAACACCACTGGAAATCACACTTCTCCAAGTGTTACAACTTATCAAAATACATTTTAAAATAGACTAATTTGCCCACCCATAGCAACAACCTGGTGTCCTCTCTCTTAAAAAGCCCACCCATTCAAGCAGGTCTCTGATCTGATATGTTGCAAGTGCTTTTCAGAACCTATTTTTAAAACTAATAACAGCATACTACAGAGAAGACATTTTAAAAATCCAAGTTTCTGTTAAACAATGCTGGATTGCTTTTTAGGTAGCCACCTTATTTTTCTCTTGTCTTTTGATCAAAGATGCTCTAAATCCATTTTAAATAGCTTTTTAAATGTTGATAGATGGTTCAATGAAGGTACATACATTATGTACTGTCATATTATAATTGGAGAACAAAGCCTCTACTGCATTTTACATTAAGATGAGCTTATTAGACAGTACATTACAGTTAAAAGCTATGATTTCTCCTCCACTGTTAGGAAATAATGTCTAAATAAAAATGGCTTGGGTTATGTCTCCTATTTAATATTCCACAAGATTGCACTGAAACAAGAACTGATGGTTTTCTGACTGTAACTCATTTTGCTTTAATACTGAAAGTGTCACAATCTATTGTTTTGTTTTTCTGCAAAATAGGCTTTGATTTTCCAAGCCTATGTAGCAGGAAGGTTTATTTTCTGGACCCTCAGCACTAATTTGTTTGAACCACATCAAATGACATTGTCTAAGAACTCTTCATACAAAATGTCTGTATAACTCCACCAAGTTAACGGGTAAATCTTGTCCAAAGTGCTACATCGTTTATGATTATCCAACAGATTAAAAATACATTTTCCAAGTCAGTGACCCATTTTTCTGTTCTCATTGGCTGCAAATCCTGTGCTCATTTAATGTTGCTTAAATACTGCTGGAGTGGTGTTTAGGACTGCAGCCTTTGTCTGGATTTTTTAATTTACAGTGATAAGCAAAGGGCACCAGCCAGCAGATTGGAACCAAGGATGAGATTACAAGTATGTCAGTGGTAATCAGAAACCCTTCTTAACACTGTGTGGCCAAACACTGGCATACTTAACCACCGTATTCCATTCCTCTGTATATAACATGAATCAAATTATTATTATTATTATTATTACCCTATTGCAAAGTCTCAGGAAAGGCTGCATCACTTATTCATGTGCAATACTTGAGCCATGTGTCTTAAAGCAGGAAAGTAGGTCAGGATCTACTGGTAAATAATTGCATTATTTGCAGTGAATTGGCCAGAAGAGTTCCCAATTCCCAATTGTTTAACAATCAGGGTATCATAAACAACTTTTGTGTACTAAATTAGGCCACTGAAACCAAAATATTTGGGAGAAAACCAGGAATGAATTTTTCTACTAAAGGCCTGTGAGCTATATTCTCCTACTGAAAACAAATTACTGGATGGGCCATGTGCTCAGAGTTGCCCTGTTCCTAATTCTAAGTGTATACCTACTTCTCTCTCCTGCCACGCTGAAGTGCCTGGTTGTATTTGGTGGATCTTGGGGTTGTAGTGAAAAACAGGATACATACTGCAAGTGTGAGGTCTGCTGAACTTGCTTTAAAGATGAAGGTAAAGGTGTCCCCACACTTCTAGTGCGAGTTGTTCCCGACTCTTAGGGTGACGTCTTGCGACTTTTACTAGGCAGACTGTATATATGGGGTGGGATTGCCAGTTCCATCCCCGGCCTTTCTTTACCCCCCAGCATATGCCAGGTACTAGATAAATGGATCAATGGCAGCACAGGAAGATGAACAAAGACACAAAAGTGTAATATATCCACTTGCATCAAAAGGATACAAAACTGTTCAACTGAGCCATACCAATGAAGTGTAATTCCAAAGCCCCATGGCATATGGACTAAGGCAATGAGGGTTATGTTTGCAAAATGAGAACCATATCACAGTCATCCTTCAAAATTCACCCTTATCTGAATGTTGTGCTGCAGTTCTCCAACCAACCAATGTTTACAAAAACGCATTTGTTGGGGGAAAGTGTGCATAAAAATGACATACAAACATGCATTGTATTATGAGACACTGCTTGCAAAAATGTGTTTATTAGGAGGAATTCATACTAAAATGCAGAAGGACTTTCATGAGGATGTTTTTTAAAATAAAAAACTACTGCATAAATGTAGATAACTGAACTTAAGATTAAAAAAATGAGAATCAAAACTGACAGATCCTTCCATCCCTCTCTGCTTTCCCCTTTCACAAAGGAGTTGCTCAAAGTGGCTTGCAACAAAAAACCAAACATAAAAGAAGCAAGTATACAGTCATTAAAACACATTAACAAAACGAAAAACAGCAGCAAAAAACAGGGATCTTAGAATGTCTTTGCTTTTATTATTAATTTTAATTTATTTAGCCGTTGCATATATTTGAAATATTTATATACATTGCTTTGAAATTACAGTAATTAAGCAGTACATAAATAGCTCCAATTAAAAAAGTCTTCTCCTTAGCATTCACCTGTCTAGCTTTTGTAGTATCTGATAAGCTAATAACCTCCTACTGTGACAGAGGAGCAGAGCATCCAATAGAATCAAGATGTTGCTGACAGGCAAGGAAGCGTCAGATTGAGGGGAAGATATCAAGCATGGGGAGATTAAGAAAAAGGACAGGATCAAACACCATATGGGTGGACTCTTAGCTAGTTTTAAAAGATAAATATTGAATGTACTGTACATATGTACACATATAAACATTGCACATTTTGAAGATGAATATCAGATGATTTTAGCACAATGTGGGGAAGGACTGATGCAGCAGCAATACGATTATTGTGTTTTTATGTGCCTCTTAAGTCCTGTGCACTGGGCAGGTGGTGATGCACTTTCTTGAGGAGATACTGACTTCAAAAGGCAAATTCTCTGTTTATATGAGTCACACATGTGTCTGTCACATTCAGTTGGTGAGACAGCTCTGAGGGCTGTTCTAGTTGCATGTGTCAGCTTTATGTGTGGGTGTTCTGGCATTGTAAAAAACAATAGATAAATATTTTTTCTTTCTTTCACTGTACACCAATTGTCAACTGAGTAGTTAAGTAACTCGGCCTCAAAAAAGTTGAGTAGTTCAGCTTCAAACGTGGCATAGGCCACTAGTCATGGTGACTGTATAGTACCTGTAGGTTCAGAGGCACCATGTCTCTGAATACCAGTTGTTGGGAAATATGAACAGGGCAGGGCTATTGCACTCATGCCTGGCTTGTGGTGTTTCCATGGTCATCTGGTCAGCCAGAGTGGGAACAGAGTACTGGAAGAGATGGGCCTTTGGTATGATTTAGCATGGCTCTTCTTATATTCTTAATCTCCAAGGAGAGTAACAAAAGGCAACATAAGGACCATTCCACTATTTATTGTCATAATTCTATTATTGGTTGCCATGATGTGGCTGTTCTTCTGCAACATCAGTTAACCATCACATAATCAGCTTCATTCCCTCTGGATAACCTTTTCCAAGCTGACTCAACAAAGTCTTACTATGTTATCCAACAAGACATGTTTTTATGCCATTTTACCTCCACTGTCATAGGGCCTTGATGTCCTTAATGAACTAAACTGTCTTGACCTATACCATCCATGTTGATTAAAATGGCCTAGGTATCCCTGGCATTGTTGGCCATCTTGCTCAGTCATTCCAATCACCAAGGAAGCACAGAGTAATGGATAGGTAATGATAAGGCAATGGGAGAAATTCACTGTTACCCGTCACAGAGGATTTTCCACCATCAGCGTTAGCCATATAATATAGCGACACTGGAAGGCAATGAATGTTGAGAGAAGTGTGGGCAATCAGTAAGCTTTCATTCAGTGAGATGGAGGAGCCTGTCAAAGCCACAAACAACTAATCAGCTGCTGACGCTGATTGATGTCCCTACCCGCATTCAAATCTATCATAGTGACCAAGTAATGTCTACTGTTTACCCAGTGGATGTATAAACTGGAGGTAATATATGGCATCTAAGCAAATAGATCATTAATTCTGCTTAATATGTGGGGGATAACATTTTAATCTTTTTTCTAAAAATAGCAATCTCTTCTTCTGGGGAAAGTAGGGGGGAGAGAGAGAAAGGTCCACTGTGGTTGAGTAGGCAATAATGATTTCTTTTAAACAAGTTACACATTTGCTGTCTTTGATTTTATTTCAGTCTCCACCTCGCACTTGTCA
Source organism: Rhineura floridana (assembly GCF_030035675.1). Taxonomy (NCBI): domain Eukaryota; kingdom Metazoa; phylum Chordata; class Lepidosauria; order Squamata; family Rhineuridae; genus Rhineura; species Rhineura floridana. The sequence continues at coordinate 115,089,115 of NC_084480.1, read as the reverse complement.
CTTGCCATTAAATGTATCAAGGAATTTATTAACATGTTAATTAAAATGGCTGAAGAAGATTAGAAGTGATGGACTAGCTGAAGTAGTGGATTGCTTTTTAGCATCCCCTGGTGTTTCTAAACTATGTTCAACTAACCACCATCCCTTTCTTGCTGCCTGACAAATACACCTTCCAATTTTACCACACCACTCAACTTTTGCCCCCTTTTTTATTTACGCTGTCGAGATGCAGGCTTTAAACAGAGCACAGAGTTAATTGCTTTTCATCACTGCTTGGCTTTTCATTCATCGTGCCGTGTCCCACAGAATGGCTTTGAGGTCCACTTTTTTCTTTGCATCAAACACGTTTGTCAAGTGATAATTTGAATTATAATTAAAGGAAAAATTGAGGTCACTACTGAAACAAATTAGAATTGACTCAGGACTGGGCAAGGGGAAGTGAGCAGTTGACTGGCCTTCTACACTAGCACAAGAATTCACTTCCTTCCAGTGTCAGCTTTGAAGACAGAAAGACAGAAGGGTTAAAAAGGTACTATAGTGATTCAATCCCCTATTTTCTGAAGTGAATGTGATGGGGGATCCAGAATAGAGCCTGGGTAGGTAAAGCATGTTCAAAGAGACAACCTCAGTTATCAGATTTCTTATGGCTTTCCCCCCAATGTATTTGCATACCACACAGTTTTGTTCCTGGCATTTCCTTGGGTCTCATATGAGTTCTGTACTGTTAATGCAAATGTAAAGGTGTAATTTGAAGCATGTTGTCCCTTAAAAGTTATCCTTTGGATGACTACGATTCATACAAATATTTACACATTGTGTTACTCCATAAATCTCAACCTTAAAAGACACATCATATTAATATAAGTCACTGAAGCAGAACCTTTTAAGAATCGGCATATCTAATTGATTCCAGAGCATATAAGCAAAAAGAGATCTAATTATTGTTATCTTACATTCAAAAAGATATTTCATAGGAATTCCTGAAATATCTTAAATATCATCAAGAGAAAAAACTCATTATTCAAGAGTGTTTCCTGTATGCAGGACTGTCCCAAGATTTTCATGCCTGAGACGAAAATGGAAAAACCTCCCCTTCCCCCATAAATTATAATATCTAATAAAATAACTGGCCATTTGTAGCCCTTTAATGGTACTTGAAAACTCCTGCCTAAAGACTAAAGAGTGAGTTTTTAAACACTTTCCACCAATAAAAATATTTTCCAATGGTGCACTGGAAATTCAGTGATGGTGGTGGTGGTGATGATGATGATTAATAATTACTCTTATTATATATATTATATATATTAAATAATAATAATAATATCTATATACCTATGTGTTAAAGGGAATGTAAAATGAGTAGCTAACGTGCATAATAACCAGCAGTTGTGCACATTTGTCAGCCCTCATGGAGAATGTGCATACAATCCTTCCACGAAGAGGAAATTCTGCACAATTCCTGGTCAATAATCTCCAAAGGCCTTGGGAAATGTGCACCCATATGGCCTCCAGCCATTAAGCATAATCTCCAACAGGCTTGGGGAATGTGCATATCTCTGCTACATTTTGTATATTCGCTGGCCATTGTGCATAATCCTCAACTAGCCTTGGGAAATGTGCATATCTTGGTTGAATTTTGTATATATTCTGGCCATTATGCACAATCTTCAACAAGCTTTGGGGAATGTACATACCTCAACTGCATTCTGTACATTGTCTGAGCAATATGCACATTCTCCAGGCAATGTGCACATTCTCCAAGAAAATGCCTTTTTTTCTATCTCTTGTTCAAAAAAGTACAGATTGTACTCCCAGGGCTGCTGCTGGAACACTGCCTAATCTTATGTGACCCATAAAATACCCTCCCTCTGAACAGCAAAGTAGCAGGAAAAGGGCGAGCTCCAGATACAAGTTAACATTTTTCTGCAGTTCAGCCCCTTTTTCACCATTCTCATCTGTTCCCCAGTTGGCTGAGCAGCACAAGGGGGGTGCAGGGAGAGGAAAGCTTTAAACCTACCCTCCCCATCCTGCAATTCTGATGGAAATTGCTCCCTCCCCCAATCCACTACTCTTAAGCTAAGGAAAAGTTTTAATAGCATCATGGGGTCAATTATCATGGGAATCGCAGGGGAGGGAAGATTTAACCAGGTGAGGTAGAGTTAGCCAGCAAGGAAAAGAGGGATGGGAGTTTTTAAATCTTAAATTCATTTCTTCACATTTCAACAGAAATGAATTTGAGATTTTTTTAAAATGAGAAACAGAGAAACTGAAACATCCAGTCCTACACGAACCCTCTGATCACTTTTATTGATTTTAACTGGGAAGCAAGTTCACATATGATGCATGATTGAAGAAAAATGAAAAACAAAACAAAACCCACTGTGGATGAGCAACAGAGTAGAAGAAGATGCCAGTCTGGCATGTGCTGAACAAATAAAACATGATGAAAATGAAATTCTCAGGGTGTCTTGGGAAAAAGAAATAACTAAACTGATTAAAGTCTACAGTATAGATATGTCCTAACATTATGAATTATGAGAGACAGCTCTGAATAATCTTTTTCCATCTTCACTTCTTTCCCAATGATGCTTGTGTTATAGAAGCTCATTTAATCCTCAGCATTTGGGTTTTGATCAGGGGCTGATGAAAAAACCTGAATACATTTGCATTCTATTCATCCAACATCCACTCTATGGGCATCTTTAATATATGGATATTACAGCTTTAGGATGCCTCCAGTTTACCAAATGGTGTTTTATTCATAATCTGTGCAGTGGAGAATTGCTTAAGGAGCTCACCTGGAAGTCCATTTGGCTTCAATAATTACTTCTTTTCAAGTTTGAAAAAGTTTAGCATAGAAGCTTCCTTAAAGAAAATGATTAAAAATATCCAGTTTTTAAGTGTGAGTAGCATGAGAGGATAAAATACAGACTCCAATTAGATTTAGTGCTGCATCATGTATTTTAGTTTTAGTTTTACAAGTTCCAGGCCAGTGCTGAATACCTCAGTGAAGATTGGTCTATGAATGGATAAAAGGGGCTTTGCCCCACCAACGTGAACCTTGATTCCTTAAAAACCACCTGACTTCTTACTTATAACCAGGCCAGGGTTAGGAATGGGGGAGAAATTCAACTTGTGTTCACATTTAAAGGCTAACTTACGTAATTCATACTTTCTGAAACTATATGAGAACCAAAACACAGCCATCCTTTGAAATTCACATGTCTGCAAATTTTGCAGTGCAATTCTCCACCCATGTAATGCGTACAAAAGTGCATATAATAGCATATAGTGTGCATAACAATGCATATATTAGTGAAAACAGCATATGAAAATTAATTACATTAGGGAGAATTACTTGGCAAAAATGCGCCTGTGCAGAAGCGTTCACGGGTAGAGTGATGCTTGCAAAAATATATTCAAATATATTCAAAAATGCATATTTTGAAAGAAAAGATTCAGAAAAAATGTAATAATATATAATATGTGTTTTCATCTGTGATACTTTTTTTAAAAAAATAGCAGATTTATGCAAAACAGACTTATGGGTGACAGATATGAAAGTGACATGGACTGAGAGTAGAACTCATTCACCCATCCATATATTGAATACAGAAGAAGGGGCCAGTAAGAAAGCTTTCAATCCTAAACAGGATGTCTGCACCCATTGAGATGATCAAAGACACATGAAACCAAATCAGAGTTTGCATGTTTGGTACCAGACCACCTGTAACCCTCTAACAGCTTACCAGGAAAATCAATGGGATGAACCCCTGTGAAGACACATGTAGGATTGTGCTAAGAGAATTGCTTCAGAACAACACTATTCTGCTAAGGGGTAGTCTACTTGGTGCCGTTCAGATGTTTTGAACTATAGCTCCCATCGGCTGCAGCTAGCATGGCCAATGGTCAGGTATGGTGGGTGTTTTTGTCTACAACATTTGGAGGGCACCATTGGAATCCTGTTCATATATTCACTATGTTGGTTACCTCATCTCTAATGCAAAGAATATTTCCATAGAGGTGACACATATGCACTGTCCTACTACATAATTTATATTTATATTAGGGAAAATAGGGTCAGAACCTACCTCTAAATAAAATTATCCTTTTTTTAAATTAGCAAACATTTCTCTTTTACCGTACAATTCTGATCTGAATTGCTTCTTGAATTGCACCCATTTTTCTCGCCTTGAATTTCAATTACTAAATATTTTGCCATCTGCCAAAAAAGAAAAAAAAACCCTCTGGGATGCACAGATCACCCTCTGGTTCAGTTTCTCTCATTATCTGCTAGGTTGCATAACTCTTTTAAAAATAAGATGTTATGCTACCCTAAAGAAATGTAAACTATTAAAAGTGTCATTGGCTGCAAAATGTAGCATTCATAGGACAATTGCCATAATTAAGGATATTTAGATTTCACAGTGGTTCACAATGATTAACCTAAGAAAACTGATTTTGTATGTCATTAAAGCTTCTATGAAAGGCTTTAAGTTAATTTTCTTGGCAGTTGACAGGGTTCACAACATAAGCATTCCGAGGTATTATTCAGTTATTCCACTTGGTTATTCAAATTTCCTTAAGCCTGAACAAGCAATTCTGAGTTTCTATAACTGAGATTATCAAAAGCTAAAACCCTTACTTTTGGCCATGTATGTTCTGCTGGGTTTACTACCCTGAACATGCCCGATCTTGTCTGATCTCGGAAGCTAAGCAGGGTCAGGCCTGGTTAGTACTTGGATATATATATAAAGATTCATACAGTCGCCATAAGTCATAAATGACTTGAAGGCATATAACAACAACAATGTTCCACTGGATCCTGCAATTAGGCTTTGGGACAGCCAGTGATAATTACAATAAAAGCTGTAATATTCTTGAATGGAGAAATCCTTCTGTAGTCTCCCAGGCCTCATCTGTGCTATAAATTTAAAATAGCATTATACCACTTTAAACAGTCATGGCGTCCCCCAAAGAATCCTGGGATCTGCTTTGTTAGGGGTGCTCCTTGGAGTGGTTTAACAAGCAATCCCTTTTCCCAGAGAACTCTGGGAATTGTAGCTATGTGGGGGAAATAGGGGATTCCTAACAACTCTCAGGACCCTTAACAAACCACAGCTCCTAGGATTCTTTGAGGAAAGCCATGACTGTTTAAAGCAGTATAATATTGCTTTAAATGTATAGTGCAGTTGTTTTTCAAATCCACCTGCTACATATTCATCCATGTGTTGTGGGGATAACCCATGCAACAGTTGTATCCCATATTCCAGTCATCCTGCATTCAGTGCTTCTACTTCTGTTGAAGCAGATTATACTTATACCTTGACTGAATACTCTCATTGCGGTCATGAGTCCCAGTTTTGATGACACTAAGTTAAACCTTTGCTTACCTTCCCTTAATGTAGCATGGCAGCAAAAAAGGACCAGGGAGGGGAAAAAAAGGCTGCAAGCTCTTTTCGGGGAACCTGTTTGTACGGTATCTCCAAGCCAGGGTTTGGCTTAGTGTGTCATGCAAACCATCTCAGTGTATCTCCAACTAGTAAGTATATTTCTGTGGGGGTCTCATGGACTTTGGCATGTACACAACAGGTAATCTCTCGGTATGACATGTTGCAGTTACATAGCCTTTGCAATAAGAGAACTATTTTTCAAGTTATACTTTCTTGGAGCAATCTGGCTAAAGGTAATCCCCTTTAGAAGGGAAGGGTTTTTCAGCTGTGTGATCCCACCAAAGAAAGAGTCCATAACATTCTGACAGTATTTAGACAATCTAATAGTTTATAATACACATAACTTGGCTTTCTAAGCCTTTTTCTCTTATCACCTAGAAGTCATTTAATACACTGCAAGTGAAAGACTGCAAGAGGCAGACAAAAGAGAGTAGACAGACAACACAAGCTGCCCGCTGATCCCTTAGAGGCACTTTTAATTACTCAATAAGCCCTTCTGCTGAAGTAAGCAGCCCGTCTCTTGAAGGATTTGACAAAGATGGTTAACCTTTTCTTCCTGCCCATTAAACTCTTCTGCAGCTGACCGGTTAAGGGCCCTGGTCACACAATGCATTTGGAAGCAAGCAAGAGATTTTGCTGTTCCTTTGGCCTAGTAATACAGATGTGGAAATAGCTATTGCATTCTGGCTTTGTTTTCTGCACTGAGGCTCAGAACTGACTGCTTGGGCGAAGGAGATATCACCTGCTGTTTGTAACCAAAACTGTGTGTGTGTGCATGTGTGTGCGTGCACATGCACATGCACGCATGCATCCATACCCATGCAAAAAAAAATCTCATCACAATGGAAACACTTTTCACAAATGGATGTTTTTTGGCTCACTTGGACAGATGATGACATTTTGTCAAGGAATGTACAGTGACTCATTTCTTTCAACTTGCTACAGTGATTTTGCTGATAGATATATCTGGACAGCCAAAAAGCTACACCAAGTGTTTCACAACTTTTATTTGGAGATCCCCAGCAATAATTTTCTTTAAAATGCACCGCAGGGAGGGAGAGATCTCTTTTATTTTGATCACTGTGACAAAATTAGCTGTTCCAGTGGGTGGAAAACTCAATTTGCTACTGACTTGATGGTTAAGGCTAATTTAACATGGCTCCATTATACGTGCATGGTGCGTGGGAGTGTATAGTGGGGGTGTGATGCATCTAAAATGTCTTTAGTGAGCAAAATGCCATTCATAAAATGATCCATCCCTTAAATAAACTGATGTCCATAAAATGTAACCAGGCTGACAGAAGTGGGAGTGAATTCAAGAGGGCTCCTGACTCTCACATCTTAAAGGAATTTCCAGGGCTTATTGAAATCTGAACTGAGAAAGTGAAACCTTTGTCAAATGTTGTTCATATTGATAGCTTTGAATTATGAGCACTGGAAAGAAATGGACACAAATGTTCTTTTCACATGGTGACAGACAGGTGACAGGTGACTCCTCTTCGCTGGAGGGATTTAAGCACATAGCGGACAGCCATCTGTGAGAGATGTTGCAGTTGCTTCCTGCATTGCAGATCCTGCATTAATCAGGGGGTTGGATCAGATGACCTCCAAGGTCCTCTTCAACTCTATAATGCCATGGTTGAAAACTGTGAAGGTTGAATGCAGAGGGGGAGGGTGATCATGAGAAAAGCTGGTGTGTGCATCAAGGTTGGGAAAATGGATTGTAGGCATGATCTTGCTCCCCCTTTATGTATTTCACTTACGTGATTTCTGATAATGGGAGAAAGGCTACAGTAATTCCTTAAAAGGTCACAAGTTATCAGATGAGGCTGATGTTCTGTTGAGTGGCTTCATTTGTTAACATCAGAACACCATACTGGCATAAATCTCATTACCTGTTATTGGGTTGACAGGGACAAAATATTTAGATGACCAGATATTTGATATCTAACAGCACCTTGCTGAGAAAGACTCAGCTCAAGCATTTGGTGACTCCATTTGACAGCCCATCCAATCACATGTGGGAATGTGTAGAACTACTAGAACCCCCACTACATGGCAGGAATCATGTGAAACCATTGATTGTACAAGTCCATATCACCCTATGGTGCTGGCACCTCGAGGCCCCAATCTGAGGAGGTAATCGTTCATATAATTGGGACTCTATGCAATCTGTGCTGGATTCAAAGCATGCTGGTGGCAATATGTTCTCTTCTGGGGAATTACATGAGGTTCACTGGGTGTCAGAATTGAGCCTCAAATTTAGACAATAAAAATTGTCAACAAGAATATTTTTTGTGATTGACCACTTACTGGACTGGTATATAGCATACTCCATTTGACATTAGGACCGTCATTAGTAACATTTCAGGAAACTGGGTGCAGAAACAAGAAGTTGCAAATAATCAGTTTGCTCTAGTTCAAAAGTGTTGAATTCAAATACAAAGGCAAGTGGAATATTTCAAATGCTGACATGTGGACAAATTACCAAATGTAGGTTTCCACCTGTCTGTATCCAATTGTTCTCTGAAGCATTAAGAACTCAGGAAGATATATTTTGAATGCACAAAAGAAGCGTTATTTTTATTTATTGAATTTATTAGTCGCCCATCTGGCTGGCTGTCCAGACGGACCAAGATGGTGCCTTCCAGTTATTGTTGGACTACAACTCCCATCATCCCTGGCTATTGGCCATGCTAGTTGGGACTGATGGAAGCTGGAATCTAAATAAATCTGGATGGTACCACATTGGCCATGTCTTTTTTGTACATACATGAAAACCCTGTCTTTTGTGATATCAGGGCAGCTTACAATATGTCTTTCGTCCAATGAGATCAGTTTAAATGTATGCCCCTTAATTTTTGAAACTGTTGGTGTGTGCGGTTGTTGCGTGTCAGCACATGTTACATTTGAAGTAAAGTGGTCAAGGAACATCACAGAGGCAATAGATCAAGTTAAGAGTCTTTACTTAGACATTAAGGCTTACAGCGTGCAAGCAGCTTCATTCCCCCCCCCCTTTGGTAGAACATCTCTCTTCAAAAGCAAAAGTAAGACAGATACAAACAGAACGGCTGGCAGAACTTTCCCAGTCTATCTCGATGGTTGTCATGGCGACGGCCTTGGCTGTCCGTTCCCAGGCCAGTTCCAGACTGATAACACCCCTTCTTCTCCAGGCTTTCAGACTTGATGAAAAACAACTTTTGACAGTAAAGCCTAATGGGTCAACATGCTCCCCTTTTTTCATCACGTCTGCAAATCCATTACTACAATCACATTACAGTAATTTCTACAATACAAAGGCAATACATTTCAATACATTTCAGCATACATTTCCAGTCTACAGTTTCAGTACAGCTTAAAACTTTATTCAATCAAACTTAGGTTGCACACAAGTCAGATACAGAGTCTCTGGATCCATCTGCACCTCTTTGTGCATTCCAGGGCTGGTAATTACCCCCACAGTAAATCTTTCAGGAGGTTTTCCAATGTTAGCTCTCTCAGAGCGCCTTAAGGGAATTGGAGCATCTGCTCCCACTGCACCCCCTCCTGAACTTGTTCCTGGCATGGCTTGCTCAGGATCTGTCATCTCATCAGCTTTACGTTTCTTTGTTTTACATTTGCCCCAAATCAGTTCATTTAATGCATCCTTCAATGGAATATCTGTTCCTTCCACTTTCACATCTTGTTTTGGTGTAAATATTTGTGCTTGTGTTTCATCTGATCCTGTATGACTGTTTGCCTTTGATCCCAAGGCTTTTCTGAGACTTTAATGCTTCTGCTCAGAACTAATTGTTGTGTTTGTGGTATCCATACTCTGTAATACGCATTCTGAAAACCCAGCACAAGCCCCTCCATCGCCCTGGGTGCAAGTTTGCCCCTTCTTTTTCCCTGTGGAATGTGGACCCAGCAACGGGCTCCAAATCTCTCAATGTGTTGTACCCTGGGCTTTCTCCCAATGAGTTTCTCATAAGGTGACATTCCAAGTGCACTGTGTAACACCCTGTTGTGAATGTAATTCGCATACAGAATTGCCTCTCCCCAGAAAGAATGTGAAAGATTAGAATCCTCTAACATGGCTCTCAACGCTTCCTGAAGCACCCTATTTTTTCCCTCTGCGGTCCCGTTGGAAAACGGACTAAATGGAGCTGTGAAATTCTGATTTATTCCCTTACTCTCGAGGAAATCACCCAATGCTTTGCCTGTGAATTCTCCTCCCTGGTCTGAGTGTATCGCTTTCACCGTGGTGCCATGCGGCGTTTCAACTTTCTTGATGAACAAACGGAGCTTTTGCTCAGCCTCACCTTTATGCTTGAGCAAATAAACATGACAAAACCTTGTAAAATCATCAACCAACACCATAAAGTATCTCGCACCTCCACGTGAAGCATTTATTGGCCCTGATAAATCAACATGAACTAGCTGGTAGGGAGCTGTTGTCGTGCTTTTAGCCTCCCGGTTTATTGGTGCAATTGTCATTTTAGCTTTATGGCAGGCATCACAATCAATTAACTGCCCACAATCTTTCAACCGCATGTTTTCACTATGCATCGGGGTTTTCTTAATTGTGTCATAATTTGCATGCCCCAGCCTTCTGTGCCAATCATGGACACAGCCTCGCTGTGTCTGTGCTACTGCATTTAACACAGCACACCCTGCTTGATTGCTCTTTATTACAAACTGCTCATCTTTCAGGCTCCCTTGCATGCAAATCTCACCCCCTCTTTTCACAAAACATTTGTCTCTGTCAAACCCCACAGAAAACCCAATATTTGTCAGTTTTCGAACCGACAAAATATTCCTTGACAAGTCAGGGACATACAAAATGTCAGAAATTATGCCAATCTTATCCAATCTCACCGTCCCTCGCGCCTTGCAAGTTCGTCTCGATCCATCAGCCAAAAAAACATAGTCTTGCACCTCTCTTGCCGTGTGCAATAAACGTAAGTCTTTTACGAGAGTATGGGATGCTCCACTGTCCAGAGTCCAGTCTATATCCATACACTGAGGCTTTTCTTTACTGACAAAGTTCACACTTCCCTGTTTCCAGTCTTTGTCTCTGTTTCTTTGCTTGACAGCACAGTCTCTTTGAAGGTGCCCACGTGCTCCGCAGAAATAACAAGCCTTTAGCCGTTGCTGCTCCTGCTTGCCATCCTGCTTGCTTCTAACAGCCTCCTTCGGCTAGGCACTTTTCGCTTCTTGCCTCCGCTGCCACTCCTGGGTCAGTTTTTCCTCAATATAAGCCACATTCAGCCCCCCATCTGGCATAGCTTCCATGGCCATGACGAAGTTATTCCAACTTCCATCGAGTGAAGCCAGGATCATATAGGTCTTCTGAAGAATGCTGTGTTCCACACCTTGGTCTTTCAGCTCAGCAAACAGGCGCCTGAATTCAGTGAGATGCTCACTCATGGTGCACTCACCCATGAAGCGCAACTGGTACAGCTTCCGTGCCAAACACAGCTTAGACCCAGCTGTCTGTTGCACATGTAAAGCCTGTAACACTTCCCAAATCCGTTTAGCTGTGGGAACATCTCTCACGTACAGCAATTGAGAGTTGGATAGAGCTAGAGTAATAAAAGCCTGCACCTTCTCGTCTTTCTGTCGCCAGGCTGCTGTGAGGGGAACTGGGGGGGTTCCTTCAATCACATCAAATAAATCCTCTTTTATCAGGAAAGCACGCATCCTCAGCTTCCAGCTGGCTTAATTCTTTTCCGTTAGTCTCTCCATTGGCAAGCCTCCACCAGACATGTTTACAGCCATGTTCCGCTCACCTCTGTCTGGCACAATCAATAAAGCTGCCCTCTGGATCTCCGTCTGCCTTTCAGACTGGCCACTTACTCCTGTGTAACGCGCTGGATCTGGGCCCATAACCCTGTTGGTGTGTGCGGTTGTTGCGTGTCAGCACACGTTACATTTGAAGTAAAGTGGTCAAGAAACATCACAGAGGCAATAGATCAAGTTAAGAGTCTTTAGTTAGACATTAAGGCTTACAGCATGCAAGCAGCTTCATTCCCCCCCCTTCGGTAGAACACCTCTCTTCAAAAGCAGACTGATAACACCCCTTCTTCTCCAGGCTTTCAGACTTGATGAAAAACAACTTTTGACAGTAAAGCCTAATGCCTAAGAACCCAGATTATTCTTTGAACTTTAGACAGCCATTTCTTGAACATCATACAAAGAACTGGCTAACTCTAGCAGTTCAAAATATTAGTTTAGGCCCCTGCGTCCCACCCTCGTGGAATAACTGTGTGCTTTAGGGGAAATGATATCAAAACATGGCAAAGTAATATGGCTAATAAACTAAAAATTGAATTAAATTGAATTAAAAGGAATGGGGAATATTAACTACAGAGTATTCTTTATGACTTCAATAATGCCAAGGGAAAGAACTTAGACTTCTTAACAGAAAAAAAATGGAACAGCAATTTTAGTTGGTGAATACTCGCCTATGTAGTTGGCAAATGAAAAACTAATAACCACATAAAATTAATCATCTGATGCATTTCATGTAAATGGTGGGCTCCCTTTTGCAAATGGCAAGGAAATATGCATGGGTGGAAGAGACAGATTTAACATTTAAAATGTGTATGTATGTGTTTAACGAAATATTTTACAGATTATGGAGATATTTTGTCATTCCTGGCTCTGAACATCAGTGGGCAGGCAGGTTATCAATCTAAGAGTTGAATCTAGTTTGTCACGTGGAATACATTTCATCCCTATGGATGTTGTGTTTTATTGGCTTATGGAACTCTATGGGGTTTTCATATTCTGCACTTTCTCACCACGAGACATGGTAGGGGGGCATTTAGCAAAGAGAGAGGTTTGAAGAGGATTTGAAAATGATTTCAAAAATCATTACTGTATACGTACACAGTCTGACAGATAGAGGTAGCCAATATGGTGTTTCCGCCCTGGGTTCCTGCTGGGAGGAAGGGCAGGATATAAATCAAACAACAACAATAACAATAGATGTTGGACTCCAACTTTCATCAGCCTCAGCCAGCATGACCAATGGTTAAGGATGCTGAGAGCTGTAATCTAACAACATCTGGAGAGCAACCCCTGCTCTAGGACTTCTTGAACTGAGATAGTGTGTGTGGGGGGTGATCAGGGGGACTAAACATTAAGTTCCATACAGAAAATGATGAAACATTAAGTTCCACATGTTGTTCTTTTGATAAAGTTGTGTTTCCCTGTTAACAACCCCAGCATCTCCATATATCCCAGTTGCTTCTACTTACCCGAAACAGACATGTTTTTTGGTATTTATGTTGTTAAAACACTGTCCGTCTTCTGTATTTGGAAAAGTGAAGAGGTGCCTCAGGTTCTTTTTTGTTTGTTTGTTTTTAGTGCCCACACGGATTTGGATTAAAGATTCAGCATTTCCCATGTGTTTTTATGAGTTAAATATTCAGGAAGGAAAATCTCATCCTCATATATAAAAATTAGTGAGATTGACATTTCAGGAACAGTAGACATAACATACTGGAGCCCTTAGCAAAGTTTGTCCATTTTCGAAAATTAAAGCAGCTCATTTTAACAAACAATTGGAACTTTAAGGAAGGTTCTGATTGGTAACAGAGTTATAAAAGACAACAATATCACATACTGATTGCCTATAAATGAGATGTTATGAAAACTAGACTAGACTCAAACCAGTATGTTCAGCCAATTGTTTATAAATAGGACTGTTCACATTTTGTTTAGTCATGCATTATGCTCTAATTGTTGCCTAATGACATAAGTGTCACTGTTTGAAGCTAGACCTAGTTATTATGAATGATGCTGCTAGTTATACTAATATTATAAACAATACAAACAGGAATATTGATGCCTTCAGCTGTCACTGTTGATAGCTGGCTGCGTAAATTATAACACATATTTTTTTAAAAAAAAATCTAGAAAAAAAAAGGGAAAGCGCTTCAATGATTCAAGAGGTAAGGCAGCCCCATTCAGAAACAATTGCAGTTGCTCATGATCCTCTCTCCTCCTTCACCCCCCTCATCTTCTGGTTACAAATCAGATATTATCCCTTAATAGGCAGATCTAATTCAAGAGATGGTTTCCTTTCCATTCTGTCTTGTTAAGTTATAGTCTAACATGTGGTGAGGAGGAGTGTGACTTTCTAGTTTATGCTGACCTGTCACAATGCAAGAGAATGAAAGTGTTATCACCTTGGAGTGTGACCTACCACCCATGAAATGGAATGCTTCTAAAAAGGAACATCAGCTCCAGAATAAACTCTTGACTTCTTTTGATTGCTGCTAAATCTACCACGTTGTGTAAATGTTAGCACAGTTCAAGTCATGGTACCCAACAATACAGAAAGATGGAAAGACGGCCTTAACTGTATTTTAAACAGACCAAGCAAATCTTGCCATTCCGAAGTTAAATCAGTTTGTCTGAAACTACTCTTCTGTAATTGCTTGTTTTAAACGTTTTCCCCACCACACCTTGCCTAGTTGTTTTGTATCCAAGTTGGGGGGGGGAGGAGAGAATATACATAATTTATCAGCACCAGTAAAACTACTAATACAAAACACCAGTAAAACCCAATGTTTGAGAAGCCTTGTTTCAGACATCCCAATGCATTAGATAGATAGATAGATAGATAGATAGACAGATAGATAGATAGATAGATAGATAGATAGATAGATAGATAGATAGATAGATAGATAGATAGATAGATAGATAGATAGATAGATAGATAGATAGATAGATAGATAGATAGATAGATAGATAGATAGATAGATAGACAGACAGACAGACAGACAGACAGACAGACAGACAGACAGATAGATTGAGTTTATTATGGTGCATAGACCAGTTTAAAATACAAGGTAAAAATACAGAAAAGAATAGAGAAATTCAACCAGTTGTTTTCTCAATTTTACAGTTAATACAAAATATAATGCTTAAAAGAAATTCCCAATGCAATTAATTTTGAATATTTTCTGTGCTCCTCAACTTATTATTATTAGATTTATTAGTTGCTTGATAGCCGAAGGTCCCCAAGCGACTTACACAATGTTAAAACAAAAACAAATAAAACAGATTGTAAAAACATAACAATAAACAACAACAAAACAAAAGCAATATCACCCCCACCCAGCCACAAGAAGGTTTGGCAGCGTATTAAAATGAAACATCATCTCAATCTATCAAATGTCTGGGAGAAAAGGTACGTATTTACCTGGTGTCGGCAAGATGGCAATGACAGTGCCAGGAAGACCTTACGGGTTGGATACTATGTTCAGCTGGTGTGAATTTCAAATGGAGGAATATGCTGTATTGTAAATATCAAGGTCCACTATGATATCCCATGGATCCAGCTAGAGATGGCAGAGGAATTTGATTCACTCCACAATTTGGTGTGGCATCTCATCATTCATCCCATCAAACCAGCTCTTGGAGCAGAATGTAGAACTATGGTTTAGTCTGCAGATATGGATTTTTCCAGGGACCAGTTCAATCAATGTTGATGTTATTTACACTTATATACTACCTTTCCTTCAACTTGCTCAAGGTCATGTATATGGTTCTCCTTTTTCCAATTTTATCCTCACAACAACCCTGTGAGGCAGGTTAGGCTGAGCTACAGTGACTGGCTCAAGGTCATGAGGTGGCCTGAGGGTTGTGCCCCCCTTTTCTTACCGTCACAGTGTTCAGCTGCTCAGAATAGCTTCGAAACATGGCACCTATACTGCACTGAATATACAGTTGCACAGACTGTGATATCTAGCCACTTCCTGCACCATTTTAAAAAGCATTTTGTCCCACATGGCAGACGTTCCATTCTGTGAAGTTTCTCCAAGCAGCTTTACAGTTAAAACTAAAAAAAAGAGAGAACCCTCAGTCCACCTTGCAAGTATGCGTCAAAATCATTATTTTTAGTGACTATTTTTCTGTGCAGATTTTTAGGGATTTTCCTGGAATTATCCTAAAAAGTCTGCACAGGAACTGGGCAGAACAATATATCCCCATCAGGTAGAAAAGGGGCAGATCAAACTGGGAAAAATTTGTCCATCTCTTATTCCAGCATGATTTCACATTATAATATGTTTGACAGGTTTCACGGCCCTCCTGCAAACATGTACAGGAGTCAAACTTTATTACTCATATGGAATACAGAATTATGTTCTGAATGTGCACACCAGATTTTATTCTGATATCTCAGTCTCTAAGGTAGCTACTGGTGTCTTCCAATGAGCTGGCAAAACACAAACATGAAGTGTACCGCAAACCTCCATAGATAGGCTGAGGAACATCTTCCAGCTGAGATGCTAAATCTACCATGGAGAAAGCTGATGTCTAGATGTAGCACAAGAAAAAATAGCTTCTCATATGTGCAGGGAATGAAAGAATGATCATATTATTGAGCGACTGTAGAGCAAACTAATGGTCAACTGCTCAAGATAATACTGTTTTACTGAGTGTTATGCT
The DNA here is from genome assembly GCF_030035675.1 of Rhineura floridana. Taxonomy (NCBI): domain Eukaryota; kingdom Metazoa; phylum Chordata; class Lepidosauria; order Squamata; family Rhineuridae; genus Rhineura; species Rhineura floridana. The sequence goes on along the minus strand of NC_084480.1, from coordinate 115,073,216 downwards.
GTATCTCTGTGTTCATGATTCTGTTTTTATGACATATTTTGTATGATGCTTAGAGATTTTGTATATATTAAGAAGTTTGGGATTTCTTTTAAATAGGTTATTAAAATAGTGGCAAAATAAACAGCAGCATTTATGAAGTGTTGTCACCACTCAATCCATGGAGGATAGCCATTCTTTAATCTCTTAGCAAACTTGGGATACATGCTCCAGAGCTTGGAAAAGTTACTTTTTAAAACTACAACTCCCATCAACCCCAGCCAGCATGGCCACTGGATTGGGCTGATGCGAGTTATAGTTCAAAAAAGTAACTTTTCCAAGCTCTACTTTTCCCTGAGCAACAGAGCTTACTTGAGTCTGAAGCTGAAGCTGCACAGGGAGAATGATGCGTTTCTTCACCAGCACTTACACCTAGGGAGTGAGAACTAGAAGTTCTTTGGGTTTAAACATTAGGTCTATTTCAGCAGGGAAGTTGCTGACGGTTTGATACTGAAAATAACTAAGAGTTGCTATCCTGATTCTTTTCTTTTAAAAATCTTTAACATTACAAAACTCACATATTAAGACAGCAACAAAACATCTCATTTATATTAAAAAATAACTTTTATACAATTTTGTAGATAAACCCAGTGTATTTTGATGCAGAGATGACCATTGTAAAAAAAACTCTCAGGCTAAACATGATTTCAAACTAGGCAAATAAGAAGAGATGCTGCTAAGCTTGGGAAGGAGAAAGGGTTGAAATTTCACCCTCCTGTGATCCTCATCTTGAGAATATGTATTTTTATAATAGTAGAATATAATACCAAGCAGAAGACTCTGTGTAGTTCTGACCATTCCATTGTAATTCCATGATCACAGTTTATAAAAATAGCTAGATAGTATTTTCCCTATGTGATAATATTAGATCTTAAATAAGCCAGTACAGCTGATTTATGATAGTTTCAGGACATACTTTTTTATACAATACCTAATTCATGTGCAAAATTTGCTACGATGGTATGGTGATTGGTCAGGCAGCAAGTCAATGTCAGATTTTTATTGTTTGCACACCATGGCTATTATAGTGTAATTTGAGGGGGGGATCTAAAAAAAAAAATCCCTTGGCAGTCAAGACTCTTTTGGGTAAAAAAAAAATAGCCAGTAACTTTTTCATTGCTAGCATATTTAAAGCAACCCTACAGGTAACAAACTTGTCTACACAGGCCATGAAGCAGCCCTGTAGCCAGCATTCCTTGTTAGGTGAGGCAGCCACATTTCTAGCTGGGGCATTTGGAGGGAAAGGCACATAGAGCCAGCCAATCCCGCACCTCACTGGTGGAGATGATGTGATGGCCAGGCCAAGGGAAGGGAAAGGCAGTGATCTTCTGCATCATTCCTCCTCCAACCAGAGAGTGTGTTAACTTAAATGAATGAAGTTTAATCCCTTGACATCTTACCCTTTTGTGAAAGATTCCTAGGAATACCAGAGTCAAAAGATTGATTTTGCCTATAGCTAGAGCCCTTTCACCTGTAATCTGTCCCAGCATTCTGATTCTTCATGAACTGAACTACTTTGTCAATGATAGTGAGCTCCTGAACTTGGCTTTGGTGCTGGATAAGGTATTTCAGTTTTAGATTTCACTGAAAAGCACACTTGTCCATACTACAAGTATAGGGAAGGGTAGACAGAAAACAAACACTTTAGGGTCTGTTTGTTAACTCCTCCTTGCAGGTCACTCCTTCTAGTCTTTTTCCTGACCTTTAGATTTTACTTCCTGTTGGATATTCAAGGGAATTTTTTTTCATTGGCTGCTATATAAAGGGCAATTGGAAACTAATTGTGGAAAACAAATGGATTTTTTTAATGGGTTGCTGGGTTAATTTTTCTGTCCAGAAACCCTGAAAAGGCCTCATGTTGAGCTGCACATATTGGAAAAATCAGAAATTAGGCCTGAGTTGCAGCCTATGTAGCCAGCTAGCTAGCTAACTGTAGTATACACAGTAATATTTCTATTCCTCTAGGGTTGTTTTTTATCTGTTACCATCTACTTATGAAAAAGAAGAAAAAATAGCCACTATGATTGTGAGTATGGTGAGAGCTTTAAAAGATTAAAGGGTAACTTAGGGTAGCCATTTTTTTCCAGATCACTTTAAGTTATCTCTTTATTTCACCCTTTAGCAACAAGCACCCAATTCTACTCTACTCATTGTAATAACTGCAGAATAAACAGACTCTTATTTCTTACTGCAGGAAAACAAACACACTTCTTTATTGCTAGCTAGCTAGACAACACAATTGAAAATGAAAATGAAAAGCAGAACAAAGGGAAGTGCAAGGGGTGGAGTCTAACTATAGCCCATAAAACAAAGTTCTAACATTTAGCTCTTCAAGAGTCACATACTCACTGAATTTTTCAGAGGGTCCTATTCTTAAATGGCTCCTGTTTTTAAAACAAGCAATTGTTCTTTAAGTGGAGGTTGTCATTGTCTGTCATTTCCCAAAGACAGTTTCCCAAAAATATCTGGGGGAGGGCAAAGCACAACTCTGGGGGAAGGTGGCACCCCCATCCTTCCCCCAGCCTAGAGGAATAAAGGAATCTACCCTTAGGTGAGTTGTGTGACGGCACAATGTCTTTGATCTGGTCTGACCTGCATGCACAGTCATTTGTTTGACTATTAAAGAATGCATTTACCAGTCAGATATTCTATGGGTATAGTATGAAATATAAGCCATCTAACGAGGCGTGGGGGGAGTTAATTCCAGCAGATAAGAAGCCTTTTTATGGTTGGATTAATTTTAATATATTAGATTGAAAATTTATAATTCTTCATATATTTAATCATGGATCTTATGGTCAGAAATGTTCTGAGATTATTTCTTCTCCTTTCTGCAGGTATGCAAAGCACAATTTGGCTAAATGTTGGTCTGACATTAACAAAAGTTTCCAGAATGCAGAACCATTTATGTGAGTCAATTGTCTTCTGAACTCCTTTTTATCCAGTTTAATGCCAGTCCTGACTAGTCTTCAGGAAAAGTAATGCGTGAAGGGGCCTTAAGTACCCCACTTCCATTTATCTTCAATACGACTTGTATTTCTCCAGTTGCCTTATCATAACAGTTGTTTTCACTGTCTGTATAAGAGACAATCCAGATAAACAAGGCTATAATGTGATGCTCTCACTTGCACCAATGCAGGCAAACTATAATTTGGAAATGCTGTTCCTGCCTTTGCAGGGACGAATTTGCCGCCGCCCTAATTCTAATAAGAACACATGGGAAGGGTCTAGAAGTTCTTGACTGAGCCACGTGGGATCATCTCACCAATTAGGAGGGGGTTCGAGCAGGAAATAAAAGGCTGGTACTTCCCCCTGGCGTTTGCCTTTTTTGCCTTGCGGCACCCTCCCTCCCTCCCTCCCTCGTCAGTATGGGCTTTGCTAGTCGCCAAACAGGGCTGAGTAGGAATTTTTTGGGGGGGATCCTGATTTCAGAATTCCTTTGGTTTTGCCTACTCCATACTGCTTGGGTTTAATTCAATTGGCCTGTCGGATAGGGTTGTGGTGTGTCTGCTTTGGCTGGCATGGAATTCGGGCAGGTGAGGTATATTGGGGTTAAAATTTAGGCGGTTGAGGCATTCTGGTAAAGGGCACTACCTAGGGAACCATCAGGGCTTAATGTCTGGTGGGGAACTGGGGAGTGTCCTTGTGGGACCGGCTTGCTCATCATGGTGAACGCCTGTACGGCGGGGCCAGGATGCGGAGGTTGGAACCACACACCTGACTCCAATAGCAAGGAGGGAGGATTTCTCCCACATCCTTGACTGGGGAGTTACAGTCTGATGAGAATTATTTGCCTTCAAAATGCGAGGGAGTATTCTCTTCCACTTAGGTTTTGCCCAAAGTATTTTATATTTGGATAATTGGCTGGATTGAATTTGATTTAGTGTGTTATATTTTAATAAATATAACATTATTCCATTTCTGTGTCACAAGTCTTCTTTGGTGGGGTGGCAATACATATGTGCATCTCTTTCTTACAGTTTTTGTAAGAACATCCTCTAGAAAATACTACTTCGATGTTGAAATTATTTCTTTCCACTTCTTTCTCCTAAAGTGCAGGTGGTATAGCACATAAGATCGGGGACTTTGAATACAATATGTTCTACCTGTCATGGACAGGTTAAGCCACAGTGCATGATTTCAGAGAACACTATGTATACATACTTGCCACTTGAATTCTCTGACAAAATATAGCTTGACTGACAGCATGCAAAGCTAAAACCTCTGTTTGACAGCTTTGGGTTTTCTAGCATATTATTTATCGCCTTGGCAGAACATACAAAGATCTTTTCTCAACCTGCATTCAGATCTGCTTCTGATTAATTATCTATTCTGAAAATGGTTGTACTTTTGACTTTTCAACTATTGACCAACAGTGCAATCTTACGCAGGTCTAGTACATTAAATTCAATGAGGCTTGCTCCCAGTTAAGTGTGTAGAAGATTGTTGCCTAAATTCTCCTTAAGATCCCATTACTTAGATTCTTAGAAGAAAAATAAATACTAAAATCATAGAATCATGGAGTTGGAAGAGACCTAGAAGGTCATCTGGACCTGGCTTCAGCCTCTGCTCAATGTAGGATCTGCACTGAAAGATGCAACTACAGCATTCCCTTCAGTGCTGTCCCTCAGCCTCCATTTAAATACCTTGAGCAAAAGAGGGCCCACCACCTTCTGAAGCAGTTTGATCTATTGTTGAACATCTCCTCGCTCTAGGAAGTTTTTCCTTATGTTTAGCCAAAATCTGCTTCCCTGAAATTTCTGCCCATTTTGGCATAGCAGAGAACAATTCTGCATTATCATCTTTGTGGCAGACCTTGCAATATCTGAAGACTGCTATCATGTCTACTCTTAAACTTATCCAGGCTAAACATGACCAGATCTCCCAATCATTTCTCATAGACTTAGTTTCTCACCATTTTAGTTGCCCTGTTCTGGACATACCCTAGTTTGTCAATGTCTTTCTTCAAATGCAATATCCAGAACTGGGCACAGTACTCCAGATGTGGCCTGAATAGCACAGAGCTGAGCTGAGTTGAATTATTACTTAATGTGATATTGACACTATGGGTGGTATTCAATGCTAGTTCTAGTCAGAGTAGATCCATTGAAATTAAAAGTCATAGCTAACTTAGGTTCATTCATTTCATTGGGTTTACTCTGAGTAGGACTTAGCTGAATACAACCCAAGATTTCTGCTTATGCAGCTCAAGATTGCATATGCTTTTTCCCAGCAGTTTCTATGTACTGCTGTCTTAAGTCACATTCAGCATATGAAAAACTAAGTTACCTGGAAGCATATGAAAAACTAAGTTACCTGGATCCTTTTCACATGTACTGATGCCAAGCCTGATATCTCCTATCCATTACTTGTGTCTTTGATATATATATATATAAAGGCAGGACTTTATCTCTCTGCTGAGTTTTACCTTCTTGGTTTCGGCTCAGCATTCCATTCTGTCAAGGCTGATTCTGTTCTATTCTTCTGTTCTATGTGCAGCTGCTGTTTCTGTTCTGTCCATAAAGCCATTTTATGAACCCATCATTCTCTCTTGCTGTGGCCTCTTTGGGATTAACAATGGAAACATGGGATATAAGAAGTATAGGAGTCCCTCAGGATGTCTGGACAGCAAAACTACTCTAAGCATGGAGTCCAGTGATAACTCTGGGTACAACTAGCTCTTCATAATTCCCCTGCCTATTCACTGTTTGACAAAAATATATCCAACAGCTTAGTCCTATCCCTGGGAACTCTTAACGCAGGAATAGGAACACTCCTAGGTCCCCTTAGATTGAAAGAGCCAGAACTCATGTCACTGGAGAAACTCATCACTGACATAGAACCTTTGTGCTGATAGAAAAGAACTTGCTGCCAGTGGCACCCATCCACTGATGGAAAATCATGAATAGAAAGAAAGGAAGGAAGGAAGGAAGGAAGGAAGGAAGGAAGGAAGGAAGAGCCAGGGGTATTATGGGAAAGAAGAGGATTTATGAAACTTATGCTCCCTCTGAGATCATTCCTACCCACATGCCCCAGAGCAGTGTGACACTACACCAGCAAAAATGTGGATCTTCCCACTGCATGATTATCTATTAGCAGTGTGTGTGGGGTTGTTCAGGTGTGGGCTTGGTGACCTGCACCCCAGGTTTTGGTGGCAGGCCCCAAATCTTTTTTAAAGCCCCCCCTTTACTTTGTTTATACTACTGGAGAGACGTCATCCTCCATCTTAATTTCCCAGATGCATCTATACAGAGAAAGGAGTATATGCAAATATGCGTGATGGGCCTGTGCTTTTAGTACCTATCAACTTGATTAGCAACCATTCCTCCTGACTGCTGCTGGGGGGTTGGTGAGACATCAGGGCCCCATCCCATTGGCTTGGCTGGGACCAACTGCTATTTGGTTCCTCCTCTTCACTTCAGAAACTGTCATCTATTAGCAGCCATTCCACCTGTTTGAAGCACTGTGATAGCAGGGCCTGTTCCATTGGCTCAGCTAAGACACCAGTTCTCATTTCACTCCTCTCTTAACTGTACTGTACTCTAGTTCAGTCATCATTATAACAATTAAGAATTGGTACCTGAGTTCACTCGTTTTGCTCTTCATTCTCCATCCCTTTCTTCCCACCCCCTTTTGTCACATCTATTAGTTTACAAGACTGCAAGCTAGGACTATTTTCTTTTTAATCTTTGTAGAGTACCTAGAAAATTTTAGGCAGATTGATGAAGATACTATTTATGCAAAATGCAAATCCATACATCAGTTTTAAAAAGTCGGACATGGTTAGATTTTGTTGTCATAATTTGATCTCACAATTCAACTTTTGAAATGTTGACTATTTTGATTGGGTAAATGAATGAATGTTGTCAACATGAAATTCCCAGTTCTTCTTTTGGATACTTTCAAATTCTATTGTGTGTCAGCTATCAGATACAGGCCACATTCATACCACCCATTTATTCCACTATTATTCCACTTTAAACAGTCATGGTTTCCCCTAAAGAAACATGGGAAGTGTAGTTTGTGAAGGGTGCTGAGAGTTCTTAGGAGACGTCGCAGAGCTACAATTGTCAGAGTGGTTTAACAGTCAGTCCCTCTTCCCAGAGAATTCTGGGAATTGTAGTTCTATGAGGGGAAAAGGGGTCTTCTAACAACTTTCGGCACCCTTCACAAATTATACTCCCCAAGATTCTTTGGGGGAAGGAATAATAGTAGAATAAATGTATAGTGCAAATGTGGTCACAGTCCAATGTTCACTGTTACTGCAATATCTTTGGAAGTTAAACGTACGTGCTGAACATACCAAATATTCAACAGATGGTGTCACAGTTACACAATGAGTTTCAGGTTGTAGTGAAGAATATTCACCAACAAAAGTCACAGGGGGCAATTCTGATATGTGGGGAACAAATTCATTTCAGCCCTATTCAATTGCTTTTCAGTGATACAGTTTCAATAAAGAGACAGAAAAGAGAAATGACAGCTGTTTAATGCTGCTGAAGGCCAAAGGATGTGTGAGTAATGATGGGTCAGATAATGAAGCAGACAGACTACATGAAGAGTACAACTGAATTTTATTAGACTTACTTTGCTTAGTACCTTGGAAGCTATCTATTCTTTCTGAGTGAGACTTTCCCTTGTAGTCTTTTAATATTCTTATAGTTTCATGCAGCAAAGATCTTCTTTGCCTTATGCAAATATTCCTCTCTTTTTTTACAAGCACATCAAGAGGTTCAGTGCCATCATCTCTGTGTTAAATCGGAACACAGGTTTTTGGTGGTTTTTGAAGTCACACTACATGTGTTATCACCAACAACTGTTTTGTGAATGGCCACTGTTAATAATGTAATTATCATTGTCTCTGTTTCCTGCATTTTATTTTTCCCTGGCATCATCATGTGTATAACACTTCAAGCATCCGATGAAGTGGACTCTAGTCCATAAAAACATATGCCATAATAAATTTGTTAGTCTTAAAAGTGCCACAATACTACTGTTGCTGGCAGCATACAGACATATACACCATATATTTAGTGCCTCCCTCCTGAATCCTGGGAACTGTAGTTTGTTAAGAATGCTAGGAACTGTAGCTCTGTGATGGGTAAACTATGGTTCCCAGGATTCTTGGGGTGGGTGTGCTTTAAATGCATGGTGCAAAAGCAGCCTCAGTAATTTTAAGCAGTCTTGTAAACGGATGCACATGAAAATAGGTCCTATTTCTAAAAATATGAATCATTTTTAAACAAAATTTATACACCACTTGACTGTAAAAAACGAAGCTGTTAAAACATTAAAATTATCAATAAAACAGTTAAAAACAAGTAATTATAACATTTTAAAAACAATTAAAACAGCAACAGACTAAAAAGAGATTAAACACATCACCATCTATGTGTCTGGATAGGCTTACCTAAACAAAAAAGTTTTAAGTAGGTGCTAACAGGAAGGCTGTTCAAATAGTAAGTACTACAACGCGAAAAGAAAGATTTCTTCAGAACAAATATTATTCAGCATGTGTAACAGGGCCAGTTGTGCAGACTGAAGCACTCAAAGTACATATAGGATAAGGATATCCCACAATTAAGTGCAAGTAAAGTATAGAGGGTGATATCTTAAATTATGTAAGCTGATAAATTATAAGACAGAGCAGTTATATTATTCTATTATGTGTGTATTTACATGTCTATGTATATTATTTTAAATAAGAAAAAATAATAGGAACTGTGTTTCTGGTTTCAGTGATCTAACAGCTCTTTGGATTACGTACAGATACCAAAAGTTGTGTTCATCCACCTGTATTTCAAGCATGATCTCCTGCTTTTTAGTCTTGGCTTGGTATTTGCTCCTTATGCATGACCTTGCAGTTGGCTGCGTTAAAATACATATCATTGGGACTGGGCCCATCTTACCAAAGGGTTCCAGATGGCTTCTTTAAATGCCCTGTCCTCATCATTATTTAAGAAGGTTCTTCTGTTTGTCCTAAGGGGTTACAATGTTTGTGAAACCAGGAGCCCTGACAGATTAATTAAAAAAGAAATCTGCTCAGTTATACTTCACAGTTTTCTCTTGTTGATGTGCATTATTCATGTGTAATAAGGGAAGATAGACTACTTGATCTTGTTACACAAAACACTTTATGGTGCTTGGCCTTTTGGAAAAGTGTAAATGCAACACAGGTACTAGGAGCTTGCTTGAGTTGCTGTGGTAGAACAAATACAGTGGTTGAAAAACAGGCTTATAAAAACCAGAGGGGTGTATGAGAGACAGGCATTCTTTTATATCTCTTCTCATAATATTCAAGAAAATATATTTCGGCACAATAGAAAGACATGTAACAGCTATTGATATGTATAAATTTAGGCCATAAACTAACCACTCAGTGGTTAGAATTTATTTTTGAGGAAGCATCATTTCATAGGGGACAAGCTTTCCTTTTTCTTCCTGTCCCTCAAACAGAAATCAGCTGCATCAAGTCCCTAGGGGTTCCTGCTTCTCTTGGGACACTCAGCGGGAGGGGGAACACTCAGGGCCGGCTCCAAAGGGTGGCTAGGTGGGGCCCTGGCTGAGGGCCCTTGGGGCTACAAGGGCCCCTGAGGGGCTCCTCTGCTCCCCTTCCACAATCCCTGGAGCTTCTGAGCCACCCGCCATTCCCTCGCTCCACCAACCTTTCTCTGCTGACTTCTTTTGCAGCTGTGTGCAGTGCATGCTCAGCGCTACCATTAACCAAGATGGTGGCCGAGGTTTCCCTAAGGTGCTGATTCCCCTGCTGCCATCTTGGTTGATGGCAGAGATGTGCGTGCATAGCACGCATAAGTGCCATCAACCAGGATGGCAGCGGAGGCTTCAGCTCCTTAGGGAAACCTTGGCCACCATCTTGGTTAATAGAGGTGCTACGCGCACAGCCCACCTAGCCCCAAAAGACAGGTAGACAGGGTGCTCACGGGGCTGCATGTGTGTGCATGCAAGCACATGTGTGTGTGTGCATGCACACATGCCGGGGCCTGGGGCACGCTGGTGCTCAAGGGCTCCGGCATGCCTGGCGCCAGCCCTGGGAACACTTCATCAGCAACTCTTTATGCGCACCAGCCTGTTTCATTTTCTGCTCCTCCCAATGAGGAAGGCTTTGAGCTGGCAGCACATGGGACAACCTTTTCTTCTGTTGGCACCTTAAACAAATATAAGGTTCTGTGACAGGAACAGCCACATGTGCTGTGAATGGCTCGCCATGTGTGGTGGAGCCACTACACTAACTTTCCAGCAGGTGGGTCACTGTTGCTTACCAAGAGGGAGACGAAGAGGGATAAGGCAGTGGGGAGATCACTACAGTACAAACACAATGGCAGGAACACTGGATGGATTCCACCAGCGCATTTGTAGCACATCAACCTCCTTGCTGCCTCCATCTTCCCCCTCCTGGTAAGCAACCCACCTGCTATGAAGCAAGCACAGTGGCTCTGTCCCAGCCAGCAAGCTGCTTCTGGCCAGTCCTAATCTTCTTACTGCCAGTTCCCAGTACTCATGATATAAATGACAGTTCTGCTGTGCCAAAATCCATCCTCCTATTTGTTAAAAGATTTTCTCCAGCAAAATAGGCTTCTGTTTTTCTCCTTCATTCTCAGTGAGCTTTTGAATTTCTTAGAATTTTGGTGGGTGTAGGGTTGAACTTACTTTATCACTGCAAGGTGCACTTGAGTGGTATGCATTTTTTTATTCATTAACTCCAGCACTCTTTTTTTTTTTATAGACCGTACTCTCATATAAAATATCTCAAGGCAGTATGCAGCCTAAAAATACAAGCACTCTGGACCACATTTCCTGATTCCAAAAAAAAAAAGCCCCATGGAAAGAGTTACTTAGTAACATCTTCCCTTGAGCTTTAATTGAAGATGGAAACAGGGCCGTCTCCAAAGGTTGGCCAGATTGGGCCCTGTCTGAGGGCCCCTGAAGGGCCCCTCAGGGTGGGAGGGTAGCACTCCCATTCCATGATCCGCAGCAGTGTTGGCTGCCAACCCTGCCATGGATCGTGGAGAGGGAGCTCGCAGGCCCCCCCAATACAGTGAGTGTGGGCTTCAGTAAGCCCACGTGCATGCCCTACGTACCTCTCCTGTACCTGTGAATGAAGTGTGTGTTGCGTGCACATGCCTACCATTTACCAAGATGGCAGTGGGAGCTTCCTTAAGGGGCTAATGCCCCCACTGCCATCTTATTTATTTCTTATTTATTTATTTATTAAATTTATATCCCATCCTTCCTCCCGGAAGGAGCCCAGGGCAGCAAAGAAAACACTAAAAACTCTATGAATCATCATAAAAACAGACTTTAAAATATATTAAAACAAAATATCAAAACATGCCCATCATCTACCAAGACGGTGGCAGAGGCTTATCTGATGCCCCCTCTGCCATCTTAGTTGATGTAGGCATGCACACACAGTGCACACATCATTCACAGGGACAAGTGGGATGCGCAGATGGGCTTATTAGCCCCACACCATCTGTGGCGGGGGGTTGGGCTAAAGTGCCATGGGCCTGGGGCAGGCTGGTGCCCAAGGGCCCAGTCAAGCCTGGCCCTGGCCCTGGATGGGAAGGCTGACTACCAAGTGCCTGAGATCAGCATACACACTGATTTCATATATACGGGAAGGTTTTCCTTTTACCTTTTAAAAGACCTACACTGATTTCTTTTAAAAATGAAAAAGTATTAACTGAAAAGCTCAAAGGCACACAGTATGAAGTCTCCCTATCTTCCTGTGTTCCCAGGAAAGGCTACCTGTGGATGTCATGAGTTTTCAGAAAACATGGGCACTGAGAAAGGCTGCATACAGCAGACCACTAGAAAGAAGATTTGGGGAATGAAAGAACGGTTACTCACAAACACCCCTTGGCCACATTGGAAGGAAACTAAAGGCAAAGAAAACAAAAACACCCTGCACCCCCCCATGATAATTTCTCTGAAAATTTCTGTCCCCTATGATAATTTTCAGTTGGAATTTCTTTTTTTCATTGTTTGATGGAGAATGGTCAAACAGATATGGGAGAAATTGTCAGCACAGTACTAGTTTGAAGTTTTTTAAAAAAACAAATAAACATACGATTGTATCCAGTTCTGATAGTGTCACTTTACTGACAGAAGGCACTTTGATCCAGTGGAGATTTCTGTCAAAAACCTTCTTCTGAGAGGATATCCTCCACATATTATCGATTGCAACATCCACCGAGCCTCCATTCTCTCCAAAGAAAACCTCCTCCATCATAATGAGGTTTCAAAATATAAAGAACAGCATATTCCATTTGTGGTAGATTTCCATCCAGCATCTCCTAACTATCACCGAGCAATCAGAGAGAGCTACCCATTGCTAGCAAATGCTCTCTCTCTCTCTCTCTCTCTCTCTGTCTCTCTCTCTCTCTCTCTCTCATACACACACACACACACACACCAATTTACAACTATGCTGTGTGGATTGTTCTTTTTATCTGATGCCTAATTTTAGAGTTTTGGGTGTTCAAGTTTTGATTGTGTTTTGTATTGTCATATGCTATGTTTGCTGCTTGTAAGGATTTTCTCCTTTAAAATCAGTATAAAAGAAAGAAAGAAAGAAAGAAAGAAAGAAAGAAAGAAAGAAAGAAAGAAAGAAAGAAAGAAAGAAAGAAGGAAGGAAGGAAGGAAGGAAGGAAGGAAGGAAGGAAGGAAGGAAGGAAGGAAGGAAGGAAGGAAGGAAAGAAAGAAAAATTTAATTCAACAAACTAAATGTTCTTTTCTGGTAATAGTATAGTCTGATATTAAAGGGAGTCAGTTTCTGATGTCTACATTGTTCTCTGAGATACCTTTGAGGGGAAATCTGTGGCTGTCCAGATGTTATTGGACTATAGTTCCCATCATACTTGACCTCTGGCCATGGTGACTGTGACTGATGGGAGGTGGAGTCAAACAACATTTGGAGGGATGCAGGTTCCGCCTCCCTAATGTACCCCACACCATAATAAACATAGGATGCTGTCTTATAGTCCTTCATACCAGTAGTCCATCTACCTCAGTGTTGCCTACATGGACTGGTAGTGAGTTTCAGGCAGGGTTCTCTCCCAGCCCTATCTGGAAATGCCAGTGATTGAAACTGAGACCATCTGCATACAAAGCAGATGCTCTGCCACTGATCTACATCCCTCCAACATACATTGAGATAATATTATTTTGGCTTTGTGGGAGCTGCTTTTAGGTGAGCCGCTCCTGCATGACTGAACCACACAAAAGGTAGACCTTGTTAGTAATACCAACCCTATCCTATTCTGTGGTCTGGACCCATATGATCTATAATATAAGAAAGTGAATGCAACTGTTGGTATCTTTGCTTAAATCAAACACATTTGTTTGGGCCCCAATCCAGATTTTGGGTCATTAAATGTTACCCCCCCCCAAAAAAGTGCACAGTAATCACTCACAGATTTTTTTTTCATGTGGCAAGGGTAACTTTGTAATAGGGTGGAGGTGTTGCGGGGTAAAAGAAGGAGCTGTCGACTTTGCTGCATCAAATAGGCTGCTTCTTTAACAGTCCAGCAAAATCTCCCCCACCCATAACTTTCCCTGGAGTTTATGAGTGCCAGAGTTTTTGCTCAAAAAGAAAAGTACCAAAAGAGATGGGGGTGATACAGAAGAAGTACTGCCAAAGGCACTTGCAGGCAAAAGAATATTGAAAAAGGTTTTGCGCTGAAAACCCTCTAACAGTAATACATGTAGCAGAAGAAAAACAAAAAAGAAAACATAAGACGCTAAAAGGAAAAGAAAATAGGACAATTCCTTGGGAAGCTAGAATTCAGTAAAACAGGGCTCAGGCACAGCACTTACCCAGGAGATAAGATTTCCAGTAAGAAGTAGAATTTAATAACCACAGAAATTCCAGCAGCTTGATCTGATGGATTGGTTTAGTTACATCAGTGCAAACAAAGGTTGCATCATTCTGTCCTGCACTGACCCACTGCTAGGGCCTCTTTATATATTTTGCTAAACACCATATACCTAAACAAATAAAGAATCAATGAATGAATGAAAGATGAGTGGGCGGTATCAAATGAAGTAATTCCACTACGGCAAGTGCTTCTGGCTGTGTAATGGAACTTCCCCTCCCTCTCTTCTCCCTATGCCCTCCCCAGATCTCTGGAGGGTTGGTGGAACCTACAGACCAGATTTAGGGGGCAGCATAAGGGAGCATGTGGGGAGAGGAGAAGGAGGGGAAGTACCATTGCACAGCCAGAAGTCCTTGTGCTAATGGAACTATTTTGTTGGATACTGCATCATGGCTGAAAAATTGAATGTCTTAGAAGTATGCTCATTAGGGAGCTGTGCTTGGCTGTGGTTCCCCCATTGAGTGAAAACCTCTGTTGGGTGAAAACTGGGTTTGCTATGCACATTATGGGGGAAAGCTCCTAGAAAGGCTTTAATCTTCCTCATATAAATAGCACATGCAGCTGTGTTGTAGCACTGGGTGGCTGATCAGTGACTTCTTTATCAACCGTTATTATTTTAAGCAAAGAGTTTTCTGTGGCACTCTTCTCCTTCCCTATCCTGCTTCAATAAGCCTAAAATCTTTCCTATATCTAATGGTATAAGGCATGGCATTGTATGGGATATATTGGTATTTGCCCAGGAAAAGCAAATCACATTGGGTAATAGAACTAGAAGTAATTGCAAAAATGTTTTGAACTTTATAGTATAAAATTGTATATTGACTGGCTATCTGGTAAAAATAGAGAAATTACTTAACTAAGGGTTTCTATTAGATATATTTTTGTTTGTAAACAGAATTTTGCTCCAACAACAGCAAAATAGATCATTGGCTTGTTTTTATAATTCCCCTAAAATATTTCAGCCATCTGTAATATAATAATGGACTATAATACCTCTAACAATGTTCCCTGAGATAATGTGAAAAAGTTTGAACCAGGATTATTTAATGAGATTTGCCAAAGAAAGAAACTGTACAGTTAATAATTACTTGTTCTCAGAAATGACTGCATTTTCCCATCTATTAGTCTGAGTCTTGTCTTATTTTTACTGATTGTGGACAGCTGATAAATTAACAGAAAAAATAGATGAGACAGGTATCTTGTAAACAGAAAAAAACCAAAAGACCACTTACAATTATGCAAAAGTAATAAAACATATACTTAATGCAAAACAATGCACATAATATCGCACAAAAAGTTGTTCAATATTATAATGAATTCAGGTAATTATTATGATAACATTCACATTTGCTTTGATTTGGATTCCTGTATTGAGCAGGGGGTTGGACTTGATGGCCTTATAGGCCCCTTCCAGCTCTACTATTATATGATTCTATGAAATCTCTATAATATATAGGTGGTTTATGATGAAGACCTAATTGAATCAGACTTTTGCCGGCTATCCATCAAACTATTAGTTCGTTGTGTAATATTGACAACTTGTTTATGAAATTATTTTTTTCATCAATGGTATTATGTCAATTATGTGAATTTACTTTGAAATGTTGACAACTTGTACACGGCATATAAATATTTCAGTTATATATCTCTTTTGCTTAATTGTAATGGGCCTTTTGGTTTTCATTTCTGTTTTAGCTGAAAAATGGTAGATACGTTTTTGTGAATAGGAAGGAGGGGAGAAAAAGTTTGTATCAGTGTTCTACCAGTTTGGACAACAGCATTACAATAAAAGTATGGATGGGATCCAGAGTATCCTTTATATGAGCATGAGCCATATTCAGGAACAAGCAAAAAAAAGAAAAAAAAGAACCCTTGCGGTTTAAGCACCTACCTATAACCAACAGATATTTCTATCAAACTTTTGAAAGCAGGGAAATTAGGCAGCTATAGTGAATGTACCAAGGGATCAAGAGACCTGACCTCCTCTCTGAGATATTGCACTGCCCTACAAAGTGGAATAAACGTCTGGCGAGGGTGTGGCCACCTGATTAGCCAAGCCAAACAACTGTGATTTTGGCTTTTAGAACATTGACCATTGATTCTTACTGAGCATGCCCAGCGCTAAATAGACTTCAATGTTAAATTTCTTAAATTAATTAAAACTCAGCCAGGCATTTTTTTAAAAAAACTTTTAAACTGCAGAAGATGAAGGTCAGAGTGTGGGGCAAGGTCAGTAATAGGATTACAGGCACTCTGTGAACATGGCTGATTTTTAATTAATTTCAACAAATTATGAGACCACTGAGAGAAAAAAGTCAAACAGGGGTCTGGATTTTTTTCTCTTGTTTTTCACTTTGAACTCTCGATTCTCTCTGAGTCTTTTGTGTATCACCATGAAAACGTAGAGAGTTGTTAAGAAGCATTTCTGAGTTCAGGAGTTCAGGCAGCATTTTGCATTGATACATATTGTTACATATTATTGTTTCAGGTCACATGTTATGGGCCTCCCAATATATTTATCTATTCTGTGATTCACAGTCACTGTGCTCATTTTTATGGTTTTGCTTGTTTTCATTTCAGCTGCATGCCACAGTGCTTTTCATTTTTCTTTGCAAATTTAGGTGGTGACTTTTTCTGTGTATTTTGTGGTTGCACTAGGAACCCTCTCCTTTTGGTTGGCAGGCCACTCTTGTCACTCAACAAGGGAGACAGTCACACCTCCAAGAGGACTGCACTCCATTAGAAATGGCTCACCTGGTGAAGTGAAGCTGCAGCAATAGCTTATCGGCAGCACCATTGCAGCTGCTGCTGGGAGGTGGAAGAGAGAGGCAGCAGTGAAGTTTGAGCTTTGCAGTCATACCTACAGAGTCAATCTGGTGCTCTCACTGATATGCCTGTGCAGCCCTGAACTTGCCACTGCCTTGTATCTTTCCCTCCTGGTAAGCAGTAGCGACACCCTTTCTGGCAGGCTGTTGCTGGGGATCTGCATCTGCCCTAGAGAGTAAGCCACTCCTGAGCTCTATAACTGGGGTGCTGCCACAGAGAAGACCCTGTCCTGTATTAACACACAATGGGCTATAGCAATTTTTGGGAAATGCCTGATCCACTATAGATCTCAAAGTCCAGACTTGTAGATACAGGGAGAGGTGTTCCTTCAAGTATTTGAGTCCCAAGTTGTACCAATGTGCATTTGAAGATAAAATATGTTTAGAAATGTGTACATTGAATGATTTTGCGACCATATAGATATTTAAGCATGATATTTCATGTGGATTAATGTAGAAACAGAGCAGTTTCATAATGAGCACATGCAAATTGACATAGACTTCCTCTAAATTACAGACACACTTGGAGGAAACGGATTATTTAGATCCATACCAATCGGGTTTTAGGACTGGTCATGGTACGGAAACAGCCTTGGTCGCTCTGGTAGATGATATGTGGAGGGCATTGGATAGGGGTGAATACACCTTCCTTGTCCTCCTGGACCTCTCAGCGGCTTTCGATACCGTTGACCACAGTATCCTTTTAAACCGCCTAAAGGGATTAGGAATAGGAGGCACTGTCTTGCAGTGGTTCAGTTCCTATCTCTCGGATAGGCAGCAATGGGTGGCATTGGGAGATGAGGTTTCAGACCCTTGGCCTTTTCATTGTGGAGTGCCACAGGGTTCTATCCTCTCTCCCATGCTATTCAACATCTATGTGAAACCGCTGGGAGCAATCATCAGGAGTTTTGGGTTGCAGTGCCATCAGTACACAGATGACACTCAGCTCTATCTCTCCTTTAAGTCCTCACCGGAGTTGGCTGTGAATACCATGTCCAAGTGCCTAGAATCCGTAAGTGGATGGATGGGAGAGAATAGGCTGAAGCTGAACCCCGACAAGACTGAGGTATTACTTGTGGGAGATAAAAGGAAGTTAGGAATTACTGACCTGATGCTTGATGGGGTAAGTTTATCCCTGAAGGACCAGGTCCGCAGTCTTGGGGTCATACTTGACTCCCAGCTGTCCATGGAGACTCAGATTACAGCAGTGAGCCAGGCAGCTTGGTATCAATTACATCTGATACGGAGACTGCGTCCCTATCTTCCTGTTCACCAGCTCTCTCAGGTGATACATGCCCTGGTCTCCTCTCGCTTAGACTACTGCAATGCGCTCTATGTAGGGTTACCCTTGAAAACGGTCCGGAAATTACAGCTGGTATAGAACGCGGCGGCACGTTTGATTACGCATAGCCGTCGCTGGGATCATATCACCCCAGTGTTATTAGATCTTCACTGGCTACCAGTTGTCTACCGGGCCCAATTCAAGGTGTTGGTGTTGACCTTTAAAACCCTATACGGTTTCGGCCCAGTATATCTGAAGGAACGCCTCCAGAATCACCGATTGTGCTGCCTGACGAGATCAGCCTCGCAAGACCTTCTCTCGGTCCCACTGGTGAGAACAGCTAGGCTGGTACGGACCAGAGAGAGGGCATTCTCTGTTGTGGCCCCCACCCTCTGGAACTCTCTCCCTTTTGATCTCAGACATGCTCCCTCCCTGTCCAGCTATCACCGAGCCTTGAAGACCTGGCTGTTCAGGCAGGCCTACAAGATTGGGACAGATTAATTTATGTTACTTTTGAATTAATGAATGGTTTTTTAGCTTAAAATTTGATTATGTTGATCTATATGTATTGTTTTTATTCTTGTTGTTCGTCGCCTAGAGTGTCCCTAACCCGGATAGATAGGTGGCTGAAAAATAAAATTTATTATTATTATTATTATAAATATTAACCTCTTCTTTGAGGTGAACTTGATGAACTCCTGAAGCTTGTATCCCAGCAACCTTCCCCAGTGTGTCTACCTATGACACACTTCACAGCATTATGAAGGATTCCCTCAGGAGCAGCTTTTCAGAAGGCAAAAGAGTGGAGTGAAGAAGAGCCAAAAAAGCCCATTTTATGACTTGATCTCCACTTACGGTTCTCGGATACAAGCCAACACTCCCTGTCTACTACACTTTGTTTTCCAAGAAAACATGAATGGAAACATTGATCTTCCTTTTCTGGCCTATAAAATAATCTGTTAGAGCTAAACAAATAAAGCAGACTTTGTATTTTCTGATTCCTTAATTGTTGTCTTCACAAAAACAGAATGAGAGAGAGAGAGAAAAGGCCAGTTTAGCAACAATGAATATCAGATGGCAATAATAAACCATAATGCTTTAGTTTTTTTCACAGATCTCTGTTTTTCATAATTGCGTTGTTGTTATGTGCCTTCAAGTCGATTACTACTTATGACGACCCTATGAATCAGGGATTCTATGAATCAGTGAATTCTAAATAGCGATTCTATAAATCCTATGAATCAATGATTCATAATTTGAGGTGTGGATTTTCAGAAAAGTCTCCATTTTGGAACTTTTCATGTTCTCAAAACCATAATCCACTAAGATGCTGAAACTATTAATTCTGTTGGCCTCTAGGTATTTCCTATGAGCTTTAAGGAAGGCTTGGTAAGTTTTGCTGGTTGTCAAAACCCTGGAATATGGCATAGCAATAACCTTCAGTAAAGTGCCTGCAGAGCTTAATTTTAAAACTTATAATAAATGGAGAGCATTAGAGTCCCTCTTAGCTGTTCCTGTAATCTCCCTTCATAAATTCAGACCTTTCTGTCCCACTTAATGTTGGCCAAAGCAACTAATGTGAAAATAACTTTTTTTGTGGTGAACTATATGACATTTTAAGAATTATTGGTTATATTATGATGGCGCCTGCAGGTCTTCACTGGGATAAGCACTAAAATATTTTAGGACATGCAAAAATGTGGAGTAAGAGACAGATGTTGCCTTAAAGGATTTGGAAAAAATACTTTAAAAATTACTAAAAGAAAATATCCCACCCCCCTGAAATTGACTTCTCTAAGGTCATCAAGGGGGCAAGAACTTAGCCGAGACCTCACGAATGCTACTCACATACACTTCCTCATGGTGAAGGTTGGCATCAATAGCTTTTTTGGTCCCTTTCAAATGTATAATTCTGCATACTTGCATGGAAGTAAATCTCACTGAACACAGTGAGACTTAATTGTTTTAATTCTCAAATAAAGAATCACAAAGGAGCATATCTCTGAAAGATATATCAAAAGTAATACAATATTTTTGCACAGAGTTCATTGAATTTTTCAGTTTCGCTGGGAAACTCAGTCCATGCTCCATACCTCATAGCAGTAAGTTTCAGGAAATACTGCCATCCCTCCCCCCCCCATGGCTTCACCCATCCAGGGAACAGTTCTTTTCACTGAAGCCTTCTTGGTACAACATTGACACATCTGAAAGTTAACATTTAGAATGTGGCACTTCAGAATTTGGCAAATGTCCCATAGACAGTCAATATGCTAGATTGGATATGAGTATTAGACTTCATATCCCTGTTCAGCCATAAAACTGAATGACCTTGGGAAAGTTATAGCTCATCTTAACCTACCACACAAGTAATGCTCAAATCCAGTAGAAGACGACGGGGGGCGGGGCGGAGGTGCTTAACTAACCTCCCGGCAGGAGAGTTGCTGCTGCTTACCAGGAAGGTAAAGGGGAGAGCTGAGGCAGTGGGGAGGGTGGCATAGTAAAAATGCATCATCCGGAGTGCTGGGTTGAATTGGCAGGTGCATTTGCTCTGTACCAACCTGACCACTTCCTTTCCTCTACTGGTAAGCAGCAGTGGCGCACCTGCCATCCACTGCTCCTCAAATATATTTCCATAGTGACTACACTGTATTTGCTGAAAACCTTCCATCTCTTCTGAATCCTTGAATATTGCATTTGGTTTTATCAATGTTTTAGAAGCTTTTTCTAAAAACAAAACAAAAATGGAGGAGGCTGCCTGTATTCACAATTACAGGTGCATTTTCCTGTTGATTGTTATGGGGGAGATGAAATGGGTGGAATTACTAGAGTAGTTTGGAGAGCTTCCCTGGAGAGAGGGAATGGGAGATTTATTTATTTATTTATTTATTTATTTATTTATTTATTTATTTATTTATTTATTTATTTCATTTTTAAACCGCCCATAGCGAATAGCTCTCTGGGCGGTGAACAAAACAAGATTGGTTTTCTTTCCTCATTTCTTTTAAAATAAGCACTACTAAAGGAAGAATGCACACTTAGGACATTCACACACCACCTGATCATATTTATCTCCCTACTTCTTGCAGTACTACTGCATTAGCATTATCCGCTAATGCAATGTGTTTGGCTATTTGATTGCATATATAGTGCTCCTTCTGTCTTCCACCAACAAACCTGTCCTTTCCTCCTTTCCTCATGTGGTTTTCTTTGGTTAAAGTAGTTAATGCAGCATTATGATTTGTTGCAAGGAGGAAGTCCGAACAGTACTTGACCTCACACAGATCACCAGTGATTTAAAGTGGCAGCCTAAATTGTAGGCATTAGCCTGGGCTACAGAGTTTAATATACCCATAAAACAGTTACTTCAAAGCAGAACCAGCCTCAACAGCAACATTCCAAATACAAATGTAAACAGGCCACAAGGGAAAAAATGGCTAATAAATATGTTGTAGCCCTAAATTGTTAGATAATAAGCATTTTGATTTCATTTTTTTAATGAGAACAAGTTCAGAGCATTGCTTGTCATATATAAAGTAGCATTATTGGTTACTTATGAATATTATGCAATGAATATTAGGAGCTTTATTTTCTTCATTTAAACTATGCAGCATATTTATACCAAGCAAAACTAGTTTTTACAAGTCTAGCCTTTGTTGAAATTCTCTTCTTCTTCTTCTTGGTATTATTATTATTATTATTATTATTATTATTATTATTATTATTAGTATTAGTATTAGTATTAGTATTAGTATCATCATCATCAATAATAATAATAATAATAATAATAAATTAATGTAGCATTAAACTGTAGGTGGTTTCCAATTCGGTCATACTCACAGTAAAATTTGAAACTTAAGTTGGTCATGACTAAGTTCATTGATTTCAGTGCATCTACTCTGAGTATAATTTACGGTGGAATCCTAATCCCAGCCATTGTCCAACAGGTTTTAGACAACCAATTAGATGCCAAGCATGCCAGGGCCAGGAATATTGGGTCTTGCACTCAATTGGGCCCAGTGCCATCATATGATGGCAGTGGGACCTGCTCTGCATCTAATTAATCCCAGGCCAGCTCAGCCCCCTGCCACTAGACTGCTCCACCGGTGACGCTTCTGCCTGACTGCATGCTCAGCAGTTGGAAGGGGGAGATTTGTGCCAGCAGAGTGATTCTGGCATGGCTCCCCAGATGGAGGCCAGCCCCCACCCTACCCCAGCACAAAGGAGGTTTGGATTGCTCTGCCAATCAGATTGCACCCTATGATTTAAAGTTACATTTGAAATGGGCCAATGGGTATTTGTTACTTTTGCAAGTGAATTAACTGTTGGAAGTGGGGCAAGAGCAACTCCTGTTTGGGTTCTTTTGTTTGTATTCTAGAAGGAAGATAGAGTTAGGGTACTCCAGCTGGCTAGGCTTGTCTACGTTTACCTATGCTCTTCTCTACCTTACTTCCTTCCATTGTAGACTGATATGGTCAGGGCAGCGTATCTGCCCCTCCTTCCTTTGTCTTTTTCTTCAACTGCCCAAGGAGAGAGGAAACATTTTTTTCTTTGTTCTCTCTCCTGAGCCATGAGGGCAATACCCAAGTCTGAGCATTACAATGTATCTACTGAGAGAGAAAAGTCAAGTACTTCAAAAATTGAAGAACTATATCAAAATTGTATCGAACATATTTGGCGGAAAGCCACAAATTATAAGATCCGATAATGCAGGAGAATTTGTGTCCAGGGCTATGCAAGACTTTTTACATGAGGAAGGCTACTGTTGTTTATACTCCAGAATAAAATGGGGTTGTGGAACGCATGAACCAGACTTTTGGACAGATGATTCATTCCTTGTTGAAAGATGCACAGGTACCACAGAAGTACTGGGGGGAAGCAGCAGGTACAGGTATCTGCAGAACCGACTTCCAGCAGCTGCAACCAACAAGATGCCTTTTGAGCTATGGCATGCCCACACACAAAGTGTGTCTGACCTTCATGTATTTGGGTGCAAGGCCTTTGTGCACATCCTGAAACAGAAGAGGCCAAAATTTGACAACACTGCCAAGGAAGGAATATTCATTGGATATTCTTCAACACAAAAGGGATACTGAGTCATAGATCCCCAAACTGGTGAAGCTGGAGTATACAGACCTGCCCATTTTGATGAAGGAAAGTGTGCACACTAACCAGAAGGGGCACCACACCAAACAGATGACAGTGAAATGGAAGAAGAAACTGAGCTATTCCCCCACAACAGAAGGTATAACAATAATATGCCAGCAGAGGAAGGTGAGGAGTTACGAGGCAAGACTAGTAGCCAAAGGATACTCTTAAAAGTATGGACAAGACTACTATCAAACATTTGCTCCTGTAGTCAAACACACTACCATCAGAACTCTTCTAAGTGTTGCTGCTAACAAGAAAATGCAGGTGGAGCACATGGATATAAAAACAGCATTTTTGCATGGAGAAATACAAGAGGAAATCTACATGCAACAACCACCAGGGTTTGAAGTTCCAGGAAAAGAAACCCTAGTGTGTTAACTTCAAAAATCCATCTATGGACTTAAACAGGCTGCCAGAGCCTGGATTGAGAAACTCTTGAAAGAAGGTTTTGTACAAGGCATAGCTGAACCATGCAGATTCAAGAACAACAGATGGACTTACTGATTTACGTAGATGATCTACTGTTGGCTTATCAAGACCCACTGGACAAGCAACAACTAGTGGTTGAAGGAGGTTGAAGTGAAGTGCCTAGGTGATGTCACTCAGTACCTCGGAATACAAATTGAAAGAGAAGATGATGGATCCTTCTTGCTGAGTCAAAGACAAAAGATCCAAGACCTTCTTGAGAGTCTAGGACTGAAAGATGCACATTCAGCTCATACTCCAATGGAAGTAGGATACCTGAAACTGGACCACAACAAACAACCACGGGAAGACCATGAGAGCTACAGAGAAGCCAAAAGGAAACTTCTGTATATCAGCATTATTACTAGGCCAGATGTGCTGGTAGCCATGGGATACTTGTGCAGAAAAACCAGCTCACCAACCAAGGACTTGGGAAGCAATCAATAGAGTGGCAAGATATCTGAAGGGCACTGCAACCATGAAACTGAAGTTAGCAGCTATCCAAGATCCCAAACTAGTGGGATATGCAGATGCCGATTGGGCTGAAGACAATACAGATTGAAAATCCACCAGTGGAAACATCTTCTACTATGGAGATTCAGTGATCAGCTGGGCAAGTAAGAAACAAGAGACTGTAGCACTCTTTTCCACAGAAGCAGAGTATGTGTCAGCTTCTGAAGCAAGCAGACAGTTGACATGGCTACTTGAACTGTTCAAACAATTAGGCATCTCTATACCTGGGCCTGTCATGATGCATGAAGACAACCAAGGATGCATCAGACTCATGGAGTCAGAAGGGCTGAGTCCATGAAACAAGAATGTAGACGTGAAGCACCATTTCATTAGAGATACCTACCACAGAGGACTACTCAAAATGGAGTATTGTCCAATGGAAGTTACGACTGTAGCCGTTCTGATGAAGGCGTTGGGCAACGTCAGATACTGCAAGCTGCAAGACAATATGAACCTTGTGGGCTGGACCAAACACTCACTGAGAAGGGGTGTTGGAAGTGGGGCAAGAGCAACTCCTTTTGGGTTCATTTGTTTGTATTCCAGAAGGAAGGTAGAGTTAGGGTCTTCCAGCTGGCTAGGCTTGCCTACCTCTGCTTGTGTTGTTGTCTTAACTTCCTTCCATTGTAGACATGCTCAGAGAAGCTTATCTATCCCTCCTTCCTTTGTCTTTTTCTTCAACTGTCCGAAGAGAGAGGAGATATCTTTGTCTTTGCTGGGCATTGCATCTCCAACTTAGTTAGTTAGAAGTAGGTATGCCTTTCCTATCTGCTAAGTATTTCTATGCAGCGAGAAATGCCAGATGTCCAAGCTGGATTTAGAAAGGGAAGAGGCACCAGAGATCATATCGCAAACATACGTTGGATAATGGAACGGAGCAAGGGATTTCAGAAGGAAATCACCCTGTGCTTTATAGATTACAGCGAAGCCTTTGATTGTGTAGATCATGAGAAACTATGGAATGCTTTAAAAGAAATGGGAATGCCACAACATCTGATTGTCCTGATGCACAACCTATATACTCTGGACAAGAGGCTACTGTAAGGACAGAATATGGAGAAACCAATTGGTTCCCCATCGGAAAGAGTGTGAGACAGGGGTGTATTTTATCACTCTATTTGTTTAATCTATATGCAGAACATATCATACAGAAAGCGGGATTGGACCAAGATGAAGGAGGTGTGAAAATTGGAGGGAGAAATATCAATAATTTAAGATATGCAGATGATACCATACTGCTAGGAGAAACCAGTAGTGATTTGAAACAAATGCTGATGAAAGTATAAGAGGAAAGCACAAAAGCAGGACTACAGCTGAACGTCAAAAAGCCTAAAGTAATGACAACAGAAGATTTATGTAATTTTAAAGTTGACAACGAGAACATTGAACTTGTCAAGGATTATCAATACAGTCATTAACCAAAATGGAAACAATAGTCAAGAAATCAGAAGAAGGCTAGGACTGGGGAGGGCAGCTATGAGAGAACTAGAAAAGGTCCTTAAATGCAAACATGTATCACTGAACACTAAAGTCAGGATCATTCATACCACAGTATTACCGATCTTTATGTATGGATGTGAAAGTTGGACAGTGTAAAAAGTGGATAAGAGAAAACCAACTCATTTGAAATGGGGTGTTGGAGGAGAGCTTTGCGCATACTATGGACTGCAAAAAAGACAAATAAGTGGGTGTTAGAACAAATTAAACCAGAACTATCACTATTTATTTATTTATTTATTTATTTATTTATTTATTTATTTATTTATTTATTTATTTATTTATCAGTCACCCATCTGGCTGGCAATCCAACCACTCTGGGAGATGTACAAAATTAAAACATATAGTTTTAAAACATATAACTAGAAGCTAAAAGGATGAAACTGAGGTTATCATACTTTGGACACATCATGAGAAGACATGATTCACTAGAAAAGACAATAATGCTGGGAAAAACAGAAGGCAGTTGAAAAAGAGGAAGGCCAAACAAAGGATGGATTGATTTCACAAAGGAAGCCACAGACCTGAACTTACAAGATCTGAACAGGGTGGTTTATGACAGATGCTATTGGAGGTCACTGATTCATAGGGTCGCCATAAGTCGTAATCAACTTGAAGGCACACAACAACAATAATGTATTTCTATAAATTAACTTCCCTGACTCTGTTGCACTGCTCAGATATCACAACGTGTGATAAAAGAGAGGCTTGAATTGCAGAGCTAGGGCAATGGGAAAATTTTTTGTTCTACTCTATTCCAAGGACTGTGAGCAACCTTTCACTCAAGAAGATGGCAAAAATTATGTATCTCAATCAAGGAATTTAAAACACCAGCTAGTCAGTGCTGATTGTTTGAGAAATCTCAAAGCTATTTGGTGACAGGGACATACTTTCCTATATGCTTATTAAGTAGCTTGCTCTGTCAAGTGTCAGATGTCAGGCAGAATGAAGTAGGATTCATACTTTCAAAATAAAATGACTTTATTCAAATTAATACATCCAGGCAAAAAACATGTTTAAGTTTTTCTTTCCCCTTCTAAACCTAAAATTATCTCCCTCCCCCCTTAATTATAAAATTAACAGTTTGCAGAGCTTTATTTCAAATCACAAATATTTTAACCAGAACTCCCTTGGAGAGAGAAACAGCTTTTGCAACCAGCTGGTGCTAGTTATATTTGGCTTTCACAGCCATGATGCAGTTATCAGCTTAGCAACTCATAAATACCCACCGAAAAACAGTGCTCTGTATAGCATGCCTGACTGGGGAACTCCCAAATGAGACTCTGGGTAGCTAAACTATTGGCACTGCTGTGCACTACAAAGACGGTGACTAGATTGGGGAGATTGTTCCTAAACATTCAGGAACCGTTGGGCAACCCATTACGTCATACAAGGGAAAAACAGGGAATGGAGGAAAACCTGTCGAAGTGCAAGGACATTTGTCTCAAAATCCTTAGGCCTGCTGTTTCCCCATAGTAATGTTTGAAATGGCAAAACTGTGTGGGATGGGCTGATCACATGAGAAGCTCCCTGGTCAGCATTGCAATTCCATGGGGGCAGGTAGAATTTACATAAGAATGCAGCCCTATAGTCAGGGTGGGGCCACCCCACTAAAGCTCTTCTCCCCGTCCTGAGTATTTGTTCTAGAAAAGTATCTTTTAATTTGTGACAGACAATGACAGCCTCCATTTAAAGAATGACAGCTTGTTTAAGAACAGGAGCAATTTAAGAACAGGACCCTCTGAAAAATCCAGTGAATAAGGCAGGGCAAGGGCATAACAAAAGCCTCATATGGAAGAGCCCCTAAAAGTCTGCTCACTCAAGACTTTACCTGTCTCGGCATGGAGTTTTCATGATCACCCTATAATTACCTAAGTGATCCTGGGAAAAAAATAGCCTGTAGAGTAACATGACCCTTGACGACGTAAATATTAGAACTTTGTATTATGGGCTACAGTTAGACTCTTCCCCTTGCACTTTCCTTTGCTCTGCTTTTCAGTTTCAATTTCAGTTTCAGTTGTGTTCTCTACGCAGTCAGCAACAAAGAAGCATGTTTGCCTGCCTGCAGTAAGAAGTAAGAGTTTGTTGATTCTGCAGAGCAGGATTGGGTGCTTGTTGCTAAATGGTGATATAAAGATATAACCTAAAGTGATCTGAAAAAAAAATACCCTAAGTTACTCTTTAGTCTTTTAAAGCACTCACTATACTCATAATCCTAGTGGTTATTTCTTTTTCTTTTTCTTGAGTAATTGATGGCAAAGGATGAAAACAGCCCTAGAGGAACAGAAATATTGCTGTGTACACTGCAGTTCGCTGGCTAGCTGGCTAGCGACATAGCTGTAACTCAGGCTTAATTTCTGATTTTCCCAATGAGTGCAGCTCAGAATGAGTCTTTCTCAGAGTTTCTAGACAGAAAGATCAATCCAGCAATCAGTAAAAAAAAAAAATCCAATTGCTTTCCACAATTAGTCCTTTATATAGTGACCAATTAAAACATTTTCCCTTGATTGTCCAATAGGAAGGAAAATCTAAAGATCAGAAATAAGACTAGAAGGAGGGACCCTCAAGGAGGAATTAACAAACACACTTAAAGTATTTATTTTCTTTCTTTCCACCCTTGCCTAACCTTTTAGTATAGATAAGTTCATTTTTTAGGCGAAATCTTAAACTGAGATACCTAATGCAGCATCAAAGCCAAGCTCAGGAGCTCACTATCTTTACCAAAGTACAGGAGTTCATGAAGAATCAGAACATAGGGACAGAGCACAGGTGAAAGAGGACTGTAGCTACAGGCAAAGTCAACCTTTTGAGTCTTGCGTTCCTGGGGAATTTCTCAAAAACAAAAGGGTGAGACAATTCAACTGCTTATTTATAGCATAAATTATTTTGTTTTACACCTTTTGGTATCCCCTTGTTCACGGTATCCTTAACATACTTTTTTCTTATGAAACAAACAAAAAAAAGCCAGTCCTTGAATTCCAGGGTTCATACTAAATTTCCTGTTAACTTGTCCTTTACATAGTTCATTATGTAAGTTGGCACACTCTCTGCATGGAGGAGAAGTGAATGGAAAGATCCCTGCCATTCCCTTCCCATGGCCTGTCCCTCACATATTCTCCACCATTGAGTGGAGGGGGATTGGCTGTTGCTA
Source organism: Rhineura floridana (assembly GCF_030035675.1). Taxonomy (NCBI): domain Eukaryota; kingdom Metazoa; phylum Chordata; class Lepidosauria; order Squamata; family Rhineuridae; genus Rhineura; species Rhineura floridana. Next base: position 115,044,404 of record NC_084480.1, on the reverse strand, counting down.
TGTACCTCCCCCCTTCCAAAAATGCCCTACCTAGGAATGTGGCCGGCCCACCTAACAAGGAAGACTCGTCACAAGGCTGTAAGAACATTCCACACATGATCCACCTCCTGTCGTCTGATTTTGCCATTTTATACCTTACCAGATTGCCATGGGACACAGCTATGAAGCAGGAGCAATTGTGCTGCTCCAATACCTTATGGTTGGACTTTGCATATTAAGTGATGTCTTTAGCCCATTGTTGCTGCTGTCAACTCTGTTAATTTTCAGAATGACCATCGCTGCTGCACATATTACCAAGCCCTGGCCAGTCTAATATTTTCCTGACTGGTTCCAGCATGACACTTGTATAGCACAAGGCTGGGACCAACCACACATCACAGTGGCAGTGACTTTTAAAGACTTTGTCTTACTCAAGGCCCCCATACCTAAATGATCTATCATGGAACACCTCCAGCTATTTGAAGCCTGTGATAATTTGGGATTTCTGTTTGTATGTCCTAAAATGCTAAACAAGAGCATTTTGTTATTATGCGCATGCCAACAGCAGCTCTTCCAAACTGGTTTGGAATTTCATGGCATCTGTGACTTCTATTTTCCTGCCCCTTATTAACTAACATTACTGGAAGAACAGCAGCAGCAATTTCAATGTGCTTTTTCAACAAAGAATGGTGCAACTTCTTATATACTTGCATCAAATGAAAAAAACAGAACAACAAACATCCAATCTAGAAACCCTTTCCTTTAAACACCAGGACTTTTTTAAAAATTATTTTTTAAAAAAACTAGCTTTAAAATTGGCACCAAGGTTGCACAGTGAAATAATGCAATATATTACATAAGCTTTTATGTAAAATACTTTGTGAAAGCTCTCATAAATCTATGCTAGGTAAATGTATCTGAATTATCATATGCAGTATAAAGAACTTGATTTATCTGCCACTGTATGTAAAATTGGTTTCTTGGGGAAATGAAGGTGGTTACTGTAGTAACATAGTGCTTGTAACAGAATATAACATGACTTTTTAAAAATACCATATGAGCACAGGTGGATTGGACAAGTACATTTGAAAAGAATGATCCCAAACCAAGTGTGAATTTGTACAGCTGTCAAGACCGTGTGCCCAGTTAGAAAAGCAGGAATTTAACTAATCAGTTATTGTGCAAGATAGAAGAGCAGGATGCATTATTTTACATTACACTAATGCCCTTTCCAAGTAGTTATTAGCATCATTATTGCTTTATGAAGAGGACTAGGTGCATGCAGCTGGTAGTTGGATTAGAGTGAGGAAGCATACAATCTCTACCCATTTGTGCATGTGTTACCTCATCCAGATGGTGATGTGTGCACGAAAGGTTACCAACAAATGTAGTAAAAAATAGCACTAGATTTCATGGTGGTACATTTGCTAGCATATCCCAAGTTCAGCTTTCTGCCTCCTCAAATATATTCAACATAGTGTGTGACTGATGGTGACTTTAAATCTGTCATAGAATATCCTAGGAGAGTTAAATGCTCCCTTCCTGGCTTCTGCGTGTTACCATTTTAAAGCTGTATTTGTCAATTATTGTGTAGCGACTGACCTGACTGGTCAATGTAAATGGCAGAAGGACATTGTTGGCAAATGATGAAGGTTCCTTCTCCCTGCTTTTTGCAGATATGGTGCTAGAGGGATTTCTCTCCAGCACAGCAATGTTTGTAACTGACAGGTGGGCAAGACAAGGCACTTGTCCATCATGTGATGTCATAATGATGTCATGTGACAGATAGGTGGTCAGTTCCTGTGAACTTTGGCTCTCGAGTCTGAGCTTGATTTTGGTTCTGGTCCATGGAGCTAAAAGGGTTCCCCATCTGTGGCTTATTTAATGTAAAAATAATGACAATCTTTCAGGATTAAACTGAGAGTTGTAAGCAACAGCCTTGTCTAGAAAAGAATCACTTCAGGCCAATAGCTGCTACTTTTGGAAGCCTGGACATAAACATTTCTCCCTCTTTTAACCATCTCAATCAATATATGGAAGCCACATGGAACACTTCTCTCCTCATCCTCTTAGTTTACAGACAAGTTGTTCGTCTCTCCACTTCCAGCCAATCAAATCATTATATTTTCTCCCTCAACCAACCTGATGAGAGTGCTGATAATCTTTAAACCTGTTACCTAGTGCTACAACCTGTCAGATAACCTATCTGATAACTTTGCTGCATGTAGTTTTTTGAACCACAATTGTTGCTTCACATACATGCCCTTCCTCTCCATAACTGACTTATTAGATGGTTTTGGTTTAATAAGCAGACTTCTTACAGAATTAGCTAAGCAGGCTTATAACATTTTAAATAATTGTTACTATTGTTCTTGAGTGTGTTTGCTCACTCCCTGCACTTCGAGTCCTAGCCAATGAGAAAAGAGGATTTGGCTGGAAGAGTCAAAGAAAAAAAAAGATTGTTTTCCCTCCAATTTCTCCTTGAAAAATTAATGCTAATGTCAACTGTGGACAGCATTTTGAAGTTGATCAACTTCACTGATATCATTGATCAAGGATAAGCAGGGCAAAGGTGCTAGTTTAAGACTTTGCTCGGAACCCACTACTCCCTTAATGTGGCCTGGGCTATATGGAGACACCTGCTTTAATAAACATGATTTTTAAATGCATCTGAAGAGATGGGCTCTTATTTAGGACAGTTTATGCCACAATGAATGTGTTAGTTTTTAAAATACCACAAAAGCTTTTGTTGTTTTTGCTGCCAACTCCAACTCCTATCAGCTTCAGTCCACATGGCCAATGGTTAGGGATTTATTTATTTTTATTTATAGAAGTATTTATATACTACCCTCTCGCAAAACTTCAGGGTAGTGTACAACATAAAAACATTTTAAAACAACACAAAACAATCATTAAAATGACTGGCTACTAAAAAAAATATTAAATAGCTGCATAGGCCCGTCAGCACAAAAAAGTCTTCACGAGATGCCTGAAAGTGAAGAGTGAGGATGCCTGCCGAATCTCTGCTAAAGGAGTGTTCCACAGCATGCAACTGGTGTAGGGATGGGATCCGTTGGCCAGTACTGGTTTAAAACCATTCTGTTGACCTAACAGGCTGGCATCAATTCGAGTTCATTCTGTGTCCACCAGCTGCTGCTTTTACCAATCAATATTTTCTTTGCTCAGAAAAAATATTGATATTAGTATTGATATTTTAAAGGAAATATCAATATTTTGAATGAAATATCAATATTTCCTTTAAAATATCAATATTTTGAAGAAAATATCAATATTTTAAAAGGAAATATCGACAAATTATCATTCTTACAATCAATGTTTTAAAGGCAGATTTCTTTTTGTTAAAAAAGTCCATTTTCAAAAATAGCCATGGAAATTGGCTACATTCAATCCAATCCTCAGCAATTGAGAATAAGAGAATTAATGGAAAATTCTGTAACAAATTTGAATTGGGCGGAATTCTAGCACATCCCTAGACTGGTGACACTAAATGCCTGACCTGGTTGAGGCTAGTTGGGCCTCTGTAACATGGAAGATGATGGGAGTTGTAGTTCAACAACATATGGATTGATGTTATGTATAAGCAGCTGTCCTCTTCTGCTGATGCATAGAGTGGATCAGAGACTTTGCCAATCCTGGACTAGTTCTAGTAAGGTAAGATTCCATCACTCCCCCACGGCCCCACCCCTTGAACAGCACTGGCTTCACATGTGGTAGCTCATCCTATGAGATTTTGTTGAACTACAGAAGACTCTCTGAAGCTAAATTGGCTCTGACTTGATGGAGAGGATAGACATTTCTTGGAAAGCAAGGCAGCCAAGAGAGCAAGATGCCTTGCTTTAGTATACTATTTTAGACAAATACATGCTAATAGAAAACATACTATGCAGTACCAAACATGGATTAATTAGAGGAAAATATGTGCAATAGAAAAAAAGGACAGGAGGCCACATAATAAGAAGCAATGTTAAAAACAAAACACTCTAACATTAATATCAATAACTCTTGTCCCATATTTGTTTATCTACTATCACTCTCTGCTTCACACAGATGTAGTGTTTTTGTCCATTCAAGGTCAAGGTGTGAGATATAAACCGCAAACATGATCCCAACTCTTGGAGCCCATCTCTTGCTGCACTTAATGTGGTTTGTTATCTCTGGTTCTCAGGAATTTTTAGTCTCTTGCCAGAACTTGCAAATCACCCAGAAGAAGAATTTGTAGGCAGATGTATTAGCTTTTCAAAGCCTCTCATAAGGAGATCAAAGAATTGTGAAAACATATTGACAGATATCCTTTTCTTTCATCTAAAGGACTGTTGTTAAACTCAAATTATAACATAACTGTTATTCCTTAGCATACAAGGTAGAACAATAATTAGAAAGAAGAGTGAATGTATCTATATGTTTGGCAAAGCCATAAAAGGCAAGCTTGTGTGTTCTGAATATTTCAATCAGTAGCATTAGTTATAATAGGTCTGTATTTTATTTTGACAGCATATTATATATAATTATAATATTTTTTGTATTCATTGAATTTTTTAAAATACATTTTTGTAAAATAATATATATTCAATCATAGCACTTCAAAAAACAACGCTTGCTAATGTTTCATTCAAAAACTGCCTGGCATAATGCATAGTATCATAAATGTGATTAAGAACAGTACTAACCAGCTTAAGCTATAGCACAAGGTCATCCAATGCATCAAGGTCAAAGGAGGTAGCAGGAGACACTAAGACCAGAGCCCCATTCAGATATTGCCTAGGATCTTGGCTTTAGTGGAAATCTGCTCAGGCAGTGCTCCCACCAGCGAAAAGGGGGAGGCAAGTTTCACTTATTTCCCTTTCTCCAAAAAGCTGCTCTGGAGGGTTGGGGAATGAGTGTCTGAGGGAGAGGGGGACTTGATGGAAATCTGCTCCAGCTTCTGCCAGAGTGATCTTCTGCTGGATCAAAAGCCTTCTGCAGATAGGAGGAGTCTTTCTGTTTGTGGAAGGCTAAGTTTGAATCCAAGCCATCATAGAAGGGCTTATTCCCTGGTATACCCATTGTTTTATTTTAGATTATTGTGTAACACTTTCCATAATATCTGTCTGTCTGTCCGTCCGTCCGTCCGTCCGTCTATCCGTCTTATATAATGTTTTCCATCATAAATGACACCAAAGCAGTCACTCATGTGTAGATAACTCTATGTGTACAACTATGTAGAGGGACAGCTCTCAGCACACATTGTAATGAACATAAATAGGTTGTGAGAGGGACCAGCTCCCAGAATGTTATCTTCCCTACAGGCATTCATTTAGCCCTTTCATAATTTCTGAAAAGGGCTTAATTAGGGATGGGGAACCTCAGGTCTGAAGCAGAGCTTGGAAAAGTTACTTTTTTAAACTACAACTCCCATCAGCCCCAGCCAGCATGGCCACTGGATTGGGCTGATGGGAGTTGTAGTTCAAAAAAGTAACTTTTCCAAGCTCTGGTCTGAAGGACAGATGTGGTCCTCCAGACCTCTCTCTCTGGTGCTTGGACTCTTCCCAGGCCACCCCCCCTCCCCTCGCCTCCTCAGCTCTGCTTTACACCCTTTTTGAGTGCTTTAGTCTGGCTGGAATGTGTCCTGGAACTCTGATAATGCCTGTTGGTTCCCTCATTGGAGGATAGAGAGGGATGTGTGAGTGTGAAGAAAGCCTACTGTACAAAGTAAAACACATATTTATTGCTTCACTCACTTTTCCCCCTTGCCCAACCCACCCACCCACCATTGCCATATGGCCCCTGGAAGGTAGCCCAGAAGGAAATGTAGCCCCCAGTCTGGAAAAGGTTCTCCACCCCTGGCTTAGAGGTGACCAGGAGAAGGTACCACTTCCGCAGGTATAAGTAGTGTTATTTGACTATTGAACACAAAATGGTGGAATGGGAACCCAGAAGCCTGCTGAATTAGGCGATGGCCCATCTAATCCAGCATCCTGTTCTCACAGTGGCCAACCAGGAGCCTATAGAAAGCCTGAAAGAAGGACCTGAGTGCAACAGCACTTGTGATTCCCAGTAACTGGAATGAAGTGAGTCTTTCTAATAATCAGTGTTTGTAAGGAAACCTAGAAGGGGCTCAGAAGCAGCTCTAGATACCAAGGGAGTACAAGGCACAGTATCCAAGGCTGAACCCAGACTAGGTCTTGACAGAACATTCAAAACCATGATTTTCCCCACTTGTAGGCTGAAGTGGTACAATCTATTCTACCACCTCATTATGCTGTGTGTAGATCCAGTAGTTCTATCTGAAATGAGACACAGTGTGACAAAGGGAAATGGGAGCGATAAAATACCTCCAAAACTCTACAAACAATCCCATTGGGGTAGCACCATTTCTGAACATGTCCTTACTGAATAAGAATATAATAAGAGCCTGCTGGAGCAGGCCAATGGCCCATTTAGGCCAGCATCCTGTTGTCTCTGGCCAACCAGATGCCAATGGGAAACCCACAAGCAATACTTGAATTCAGTAGTACTCTGTCCATTTGTGATTTCCAGCAACTGGCTTTCAGAGCCATACTGTCTCTGATGGTAGAGGTAGAACACAGCCATCATGGCTAGCAGCCATTGATAGCCTTATCCTCCATAAATTTGTCTAATCCTCTTCTAAAGCCATCCATGTTGATGGCCATCACTTCTTCTTGTGGGAATGAATTCCTTTAATAAAATTAATGACTGACTTGCAAATAAAAATTACAGTGTGAATGGCTATTGAATGCAACAACATTGGAATTGTTCCATACTTAGCCAAGGGCTGAGAAGTTTCTCATGTGGTTCTAGTAACCTTCACTATTTGTCTGTATGTGCACCTTGCAATCATGTAATTGAAATCTGTAGAGCATCACATGAGTTTTCCCTTCAGAACTGGAAAAATGGGATATAAATTATCCAATAAATAAACAAAAAATAAATAAATAAAATCAAGGAGCTGCTGATAAAAAATGGCTTTGCCACAAATAAATTCTCTATGCTGTTCAGTTTTGGCCCTCTACCATATAAGTTGTGAATGTGGGGTTATGTGTTTGTTGCTAGGATTCAGACTGAAAGTAGTGGATTAAACAACTGAAAAAGTCCCCTGCATATAGAAAACTAGGGTGTCAGGTAGAAGATTAAGCTCAAACCTTCTCACCAACATGTTAGCCTCGCATAAATCGAGGGCTTTTAATGGATTAGTTAGTTAGTTATTCTTTATTTATATCCCGCCATCCTTCCAATACTGGAACTCACGGGGGCTTCCAGATAAAAGCACATATAATTAAAACATACAGAATCTACATTAAAATGAAATTAAACTACATCCAATATTAAAACCAATCATATTGCTAGATAAAAAGGAATCAAAACCAATTTAAAAATAGTAAAATTCGGCATTAGTAGTGTAATGTAAACATTCAATGTGCAATGTGCAGGTCTGAAGTGAAACAATGTAGCTAAAGATACATTATTCAAGGCAGTTGAGTGTGTATATTGGCTCCATGAGTCAGAAAAGTAATGGGTATTATTACAGGGAAGTGTTCATATGAATTTGTATTTCAGCTCAGCTTGCTGTATGAAACAATTGCATCCTCCCATTGCTGAGTGAATTTTTCTTGTGGATCGCTGCACATAGCACACTGACAGAATTCAACAGGATGAAACAGAATGAAAAAGATGACATATGTTTCAGAACTTTGAACTGTGAATATAAGCACCGGTGATAGCGTGTATACCCAAATTTGCAGTAAAGTTGGTCTGTGAGGACCTGGCTTTGTAGGGAAAAAAATGGATCCTCCTTCAGTTGGACACTCTGCGATGTAATGACTGGAGGGATCCCATCAGCAGTTCATCTGCAGATTCAAAGACTGACTATGTAAAAATCCGGTGGTGACATGAGTTTGTTTCCCATCTTGTCACAGTAAGTCTTCATTAAAACCTGCTGCACTACCAGTTCCTGCTGTGAAGGCCCATTAGCAGAAGTAGCTGCAGTGTTAACATGAGACTGAAATTAACCCACATCACCTCTGTGAGTCTTCTAAAACATGTCGTCATAAGAGTGTTGATTTTGAATAGCAGCCCTGGCTTTTTAGTCTTAGAAGTGGGTACTGCATCGTTAAAGCCAGATGTATGTATAATGGCGTGTTTCAAAAAGGTCTTTTGGGTGGCCCCTCCCTTCATCAAAACCTATCTCGTTTATTCCTGGGGGACCGAAGAATTTGAACGTCTGAAAAGGAAGAACCCGGCTGACTGTGAAAATGATGAGTAATTTGACTGATAACGAAGAACACAGTTGCCAGCATTATTCTTGTCCTTGGCTTGTGGACATGTATATACAAGTATTTAAAGTAACATTTGCTCAATAATTTGCTTTTAATAATGTTATTTGTTATTTAATTTTGAGAATTGTATTATTTTATTGATGTATTATGTTCTATTGATGTACTGTTGTATTCATGGTTTTTTTGTAAGCCGCCTTGAGGGCCTTTTGGGCATAAGGCGGGGTATAAATTTAATAAATAATAATAATAATAATAATAATAAATAATGTGCCATATAGGCACACACCAGGATTTGTGGACCTGCTAATTGTCTAGGAGATCATGAAAGCACTTCTGTGTAAGGGAGGAACTGCTAGAAACTACATGCAAAGCAAGAGCTCGGGGAAAAAATGCTTCTGGCAGCACAAAATATGTACAAAGAAACCAAGTTCTTCCTTGAAGCATGATAAATCTTCAAGGGGAAACTTTGTGTGCATCACATAACCAGGGAGCTGGAGAAAAACACACAAAAGGCTAAATAGTAAAAAAAAAAGTACATATGAAATGAACAACTACACTCGAGTTAGTATGTTTTTTGAACAGATAATTCTCCTTAATGGAGCTGGGTGTAAATGGGGACATGGTGTCACCTCTCATTGTTTGTCAATAGACCTACTTGGCTGGGCCATCATTTGTGGTACTCAGAAATGATATCAGCAAGAGCCAGACGGATTGCAGGTCAGGCTCTTAGTGACAATGAAAAAGGCTTTTAGTCTCTTACATTCCATTCCCGGGCTTGTGATGGACAGACAAACTTGGATCCACTCCAATCTGGTTTTAGGCCTGCTTATGGATGGGAACATAACCTGGATGCCCTGTTGGATGACTTGTGTCAGGGAACAGTCAGGAGACTGTAACCCTGTTAGTTCTTATGAACCTCTCAAGTCAATCAATACCATTATCCATGATTCCCTCTTGGATTGATAATCTGGTCTAATTTTAGGAGGCAGGATGCTAAGGTGGCTCTGGTCCTTACCAGAGACGTAGTTCTCAGAGAGTAGTATTAGGGGACTTTTGTCATTAGTCTATGGGGTACCTTCTTTTAATATCTATCTGAATATGCTGGGGAAAGCCATCCAAGGGGTTTGGGCTGAAATGTAATCAGTATGCAAATAACACTCAGCTCCACCTTTCTATTCTACCAATTCATTCTTGGAAAGCTATGGAACTTCTAAACTGCTGCTTGGAGGCAGTTTTGGAATGGATGGAGGGGAACCAGCTGAAGTTTAATCAAGACAAGATAGGGATGCTATGAGTGGGAGAACCAGGAACCTTGGATAGCGGTGTTCAAGCTGTCTTGATGGGGTTGCACTCTCCTTGGCAGATCAAGTTTGCAGTTTGAGAGGGCTGCTGGACTCATTGGTGACTGGGGAAGCTCAGTTGATAAATGTAGTAAGGAGTGCCTTTTACTTGCTTAGATTGGTGGAGCAACTGCAATAGTCTCTAAAGAAGTACCATATTGCTTCACTTGTCCATGCACTTCTCACACTCAGACTGGACTACAGTAAGGCACTTTACATAGTGCTGCCTTTCAAAATGGTTCAGAACCTTCATCTAGTACTGAATAGGGCTTTCCATTTATTGGTGGGGGCCAGATGGTTAGAACATATCACCCCAATTTTATATAAGTTGTCCTGATTCCCAGTGTATTTCCAAACTCAGATCAAAGTACTGGTTATTCCCTATAAAGCCCTGAATGGCTTGGTGCCAGGTTACTTAGAGGACCACCTGTATATAGTCCTGCCCATACCTTAAGATGTAACTCAGAAGGCCAGCTTCAGGATCCACCAGTAAAGGCAATGAGACTTCTGAGCACATACAATAGGGCCTTTTTGATGACATCTCTGCAGTTATGGAATGCTAGTCCTGATGAGTTTAGACATCTCTCAGATTCTTTACAAAAGTTTTAAAACTCTAAGAAAATATTTTCTTAAGGCTTTTGATGGAGTGGATATGAATGAAGGTAGTTTACTGGGATATGACTAAGGTATTGTTTTATGCTGGTGATTTCAATGTTGGGTTTTGTTTATTGTTGCTGATTATATGTTTTAAAAGTTTTTATGAAATTGATTATTTTCTTTTAAAACATTGCAAGCTGCTTTGGGGAGATTTTATTCAAAAAGCAGAGTATAAATCTCTTCAATATAGTTACAATATAACATGCATAGTTAGAATCAGATATATCATTTCATATCTCTATGCTCATCTGATGTGTCTATATTAATTAGCAAATGGCTCAGTTGAATGGCTATGTGCGGTATCAACTAGAGGGGTGCATCAAGCATAAGATTCAGTTCTGACCTTGATTCATCACTTTGGAAAACAGCCCACCTTGGTCCAAGATGCTTCATAGGCTCCCCAGTTCTGTTTGGGTGTGTCCAGTTCTGCTTCATTTCTTCCCATTCACTGTTGGGATTTTTTTTTAAATGGCTACAGCTTCCCCACTCCCCTTTTTTGATAGAAGTGGATGAAATTTGTAGGCATACTAGCTCCTATGGCGTGGATAAAGCCTGACAAATAGGCTCAGGGGCTGTTGTGCTTTGATTTAACAAACAAGAAACACACCACTTATTTATTTGGGGGTGGAATTGAATGAAATTTGCAAGCAAGGCTGCCCCTTCTGGCAGCAGGGATCCTACCAAATGTGAGAATAATAGCTATCATGTTTTTGCACTGCCCAAGGGCAACCATAACAGTTTTAGGGTGGTTTAAAAAAGGAAACATGTAATCTCCCATAGTCTTTTGTGGGCAAAAATTGCAGACAAGAGATAGGTGACCCTGGGTAAGAAATCTGACACATTGCATGCAAATAGGTCCAGAGTTTTTTGTGCTAGGCAGCATTAACATTGATTTGGGGTGGGAAGAACTAAAGGAGATTTATTTTCGGAGAAAATCATTCTTTCTCATAAGCTTGGCCTGTCAGTCACAACAGAACTCTCCCCCTGCCCTCTCCCCACTCTGATCTTTGCTCTTCTTCATCACCCCACCCAGACATTATGATGTTATTCTAAGCTTATATATCCCACAAGGTGCCATGAAGTATTTCATGGGTCCTTGCTTTAACTTGGGCTGCCTTGTACAGATTCCACTTCACTTCTGACAAGCCAAAAATACATTGAAGGCATCCTGCTTCACCTCGACATTTATCTGAATCCAATGCACACTCCTGATATGAAAAATAAACAATTATTAAGGAATAGCCTCAAGAAAGGATCAGCATCCATACATACCCCCTCGGCACATGTCCAATAATATCATTAAAGTGTATCAGTGACTCTAATTAACACAATGGTGTTTAATGTAATATTATGTTCCTTCAGTTTAGAGGAGCCATTTTTTCCAGAGCCTAGTAAACACTTCTTTTCCTGTTTGAAAAGCTGGCTAAGTGCTTGATTATCTAATGGCTTTATACCTGTAATAAAGAGCTATTGCTTTTAAGCTGTGACAAGTCCCTAGGAAGGCTCTTAGGATACTGGTAGAGGAGTGAGCATCTTGTGAAAAGCAAAAGGATTTTATCAAATGGAAAAAAATGCCCTTATATAATGAGATGCCCATTGTGTTTTGATATCAACTTTCGTCGGTGCTCAAGAATACAGTTTTACTATTAAAGCAAACTCTCTTTATTCAATGTTTTTCCTATCACCATTTGGAGGCTTTTGCCTATTTTATTGCTTCCTCTATTTGATGCTGCCCTCTATTCCTTTGTGAACATTCTCCCACACACCCATTCTTGTGTGTTTTTTGTTTCGTTGGATTTTGCTTGCTGAATTTTAGTCCCATAACATCTCTCCACTAGTGCAATTAAAGAGAGACAAGCATGAAAGTTCCTTATTGCTAAGTTTTTGCCACTGGGACCCTTAACCAATGCTATGTGCTCTTCTTGATTGATGAAGTGCAGTGAGCACTATTGTGGCATTGTATTACAATATGTGCTTCATTTTCATCTACATTTACAACTAAAATAGGGATGTATAAATACGTCAGTTTTGGTTTCTCTTTGTTTTTCATTTTTCTGATCTTAAGTTCAGTTCTCCACATTTCCACATCACTTTTCAAATTTGCAAATCTTCAGCATTTTTGTACAAATTTATCCTATTATACACATTTTATATGCAATCTTGCCTAATGCACACGTTTTTGCAAAGCAATTTCCTGTCACATCATGCATTACTGTGTGTGGTTTTCACTAATATATGCATTTACATGCACATTTTACACTAGAATATGCATTTTTGCACACATTACATGGCTGGACAACTGCATTACAAAATTCAGATAAGTGCAAATTTTGAGAGGATGGCTGTGTTTTGGTTCGCATACAGTTTCAGAAAGTGCAAATTAGGTAAGCTCACCTTTAAATGCAAATGGAATGGAATTTCCCCCCCCATCGCTACCGTAAAATGATTTGGTTACATTTATTAGTATTATTCTTATCTTAGGGTGCAATCTAACTCCTATTTACGCCAGGCTGAGGAGAGTTGGATGTGGCTCTGCTGGCAGAAGCCTCTCACTCCAGCTTAGCCATGGCAGAACTGGCACCCTGCTGGCTCAGCTGGGGGTCCAAGGGGGAAGCTGGCATAAGGCCCAAAACAGGGCTGTTCTGGGGGCTTGTCAGAGGAGAGGATGGGGGGTATTATGCAACTCCAACTCCTATTTGAGCGCTTCTGCGGGTCCCAATCTGAGCCCAAGTTATGCTGAAAAAAAAGTAGGTCTAAGAAAATAATTATAATGGAAGTTAATGGGGAGCATCTACTTGCTGGTCAGGGTATTCATGAGAGCCACCTTTTTCTTTTCCATTCATGCGCACAGCTCCCAGCTGAGCTGACTTTCCGCTGGCCCTGTAGCTCTCAAATAGCAAATGGATGCCACTGAGCTTCCTACCAGCTCCACCTCCACTGGCACCCCTTCTGCCAGCTTCCCATGAGTTCGACTGCTCTGTTAGATCCTGAATTCCCATGAGCAGGAGTCTGCTCACAGAGTAGTCCCACTGGTGGAAAGGAGTGAGTGACTTTTGCCAACTCACCCTTCCTCCTGCAGTTCCTTGTGCCCTGTAAATATCTGCTCTGGAGGTTTGCCCCTCCCCTTCTGAGATAGAATGGAAAGTAGTGCTAGGGGCTGCAGGGGAAGGGAGAATGAGCAAAAATTCCCTCGCTCTCTTTTCAGTCAGTTAGATCACTGTTCTTCAACCTTGGGTCCCCAGATATTGTTGGACTACAACTCCCATCATCCTTGGCCACTGGCTAAGTTGGCTGGGGTTGGTGGGAGTTGTAGTTCAACAACATCTGGGGCATGAGGTCGAAGGACAGTGGGTTAGACTAAATTTTTTTTTTTTCAATAATTTTTATTCAGATTTTCATAAAACATACAAGACAAAATCATAAAACATTCAAAGACAAAAAACAAAATCAAAAATAGTTAAACAAAAAGAAAAAAAGAAAAGAAAAAACAAAAATAAAAAATAAAGAGTAAAATATTGACTTCCCATTTGTCAAAGATCAAATCAGTTATAAGTCTATAATATATAACAATCCTGTCTCTTAAGTCATATTATAAAATCACTTTCCTCCAGTAGTTATCTTACTTAATCATCAAATCTCATAAACATTACTTTATTCTTTCCACAAAAAGTCAAAGAGAGGTTTCAATTCTTTAAGAAATATATCTATCAATTTTTTTTTCCAGATAAGCATATCGATTAATCCATCTCATTACTAATTATGATAATCTTATTGTCATAACCATAGTCAAAATAAACATTTCAATTAATCCATCACATCAGAATCTGTTAGGTTCAATAATTTCAGTAGCCATTGTTCTATTATCTCTATTAATTCCATTTTCCATCTTCCATCTTCAGTAGTCTTGTTAAGTCCAGTAATTTCAATATCCAATCTTCCATTATCAGTATTCCATAATAATCTTGCTGTCAAAGCCATAGTCATATAGTAAGAGTCTGATGGGAATTACCTCTATCCCAAATATTTTCTTGCCATCCATTCTGAATAGGTTGCTGAAATACTGCTGTAAAATCATATCTCTGTTCTTTTTTTCAAAATACACTGAGTCATCTCTTAAAAGTTTTTCCATTGTCACATGGCTGCAGTTAATTCCATAGATTTTCTCTATATTGGGCTCCATCACATCATTCCAGTCCAGAAGATTATCCATGCCATTGATAACTTTATCTCTAGAATCTTCATTCATTTCTTCAGAGATAACATTGAGTTCCAAACAATAGATTTTATTTCTAAAGTCCATAGACTCCAAATCTTGTTCCTGTTCCACGTTGGTTCCAATCTCCGGGATCTCCTCTCTCACAGGGACCCCTATTCCAGTCTCCAGGGTCTCCTCTCTCACAGGGACCCCTGTTCCAATCTCCGGGGTCTCCTCTCTCACAGGGACCCCTTCCAGGGTCACCTCTCTCACAGGGACCCTTATATCTTTAATCTCCTGCTTCATTTTACTCAATTCAATTTTCATTATCTCAATCTCATCCATTATTTTCTGAAACATAGTTATTTCCAGATTTTCAGCCACTTTCTTAATTGCCATTTTAAAAGAAAAATATAGGAAAACCACTTCTTATTTCAGCAACAATTGGGTTAATACTCCAAACTTGGTGACATCACAGTATAAACAGAGCAGACAGCCTTATCTCTCCAATAGTTAAGTAAACAAAATGCAGTTCCCAGGATCGAAACAATTAATGGCAATCGTCAAGAAACAGATTCGTCAAAATAAAATAGACCAAAAAGAGAGTAGTCTCAAAACAGTATAATATTTTTCAAAATAAAAATCTGGAATAGAAATCCCTCTTCTGTGTATATCTTTAGAATGCAAATCCAGGACAGCTTTTTGCAACAAAAACAGAGATAAGCTATTAATTAGTGCGTAGCAGAGAGAAGTTATGGCTCCCCAGTGAGATGTCAAAAACTGATCAATCTGGCAAATCTCTTTTAAACAGCAACAATTTAAGTCAAGTAAAAAAAAAATATAGAAAGAAGGGTGCTTGCCTGTTAGTGCGTTCTCTCTTAGAAGATAAGATGAACGTTCGCTTTAACAGATAGAGCTTGCTGTTGAAAATCCGTCCCACCTTCGTCGGCTGGACCTCGTCCCATAAATTAATGAGATCTGGTCGTCCCAACAAAAATAGGCTTTGAGGTTAATCTCTTCGTTTCTCCCTGCCCGGGAGAAGTTTAATCAGTCAAAAAAAAAAGAAAAAACTGACTGATATATCTGAATAAGCTTCTTTTGAGGCAGGAGCCCGTCTCAAAAGCAGGCACAGGCTAAGTCACCCTTCCCGGAAGTCTGGGTTAGACTAAATTTGAGGCAACTCAGGACTTTTTGCAGTTAGGAAAGTGATAGGGAATGCACTGAAAAGTGTGGGATGAATAAATGATTAACAGGAAAACTTACAACCACAGCATAAGCAAAGGAGAATGAATGTCACTCATATAACCTTCCCACAAACAAATCAGAACACATGGTCAACAAAGACTAGACATCATCTGCCGCTGCCTCCATACGTTTTCTGCAGGCAAATCAGGGTGAATGCTCAACTAACAGGTTGTCTGGTAGAGCTCTCACAGTGTTCAGTGGGTGTTACTCTCAGGTAAATGTTTATAAGATTGCAAACTAAGTGGGGAAGGTGTGCAACTATGTAAAGCCTTGTGCATTGTCACAAGGCCCCATGCAATCACAGCTTGACATTAACACAAGTAAAGGGTGGTGAGAGTTGTTAGGAGAACCTATTTGCCTCACAGAGCTACAAGTTCTACATTCTTAAACCACAAGGTTTTTTGCCTATTAGTGAATAAATTATTATAAAATAAATGAATGATAAAGTTGCCTGTCTCATAACCCAGTGACTATTGCTGCACTTCCCTCTTAGTGATTAATTTTTTTTTGCCTATTAGTGAGTTTATCTGCTTTTTAATCTGGGAGGTAAGAAATGGGATCCTGTGCAAGCTTGCTGAGAATGGATCTATCATTTGCATGCTTATTGAGTTCAGTGGGATTTACTCCCCTGCAATCATGCTTAGGATAGGTGAAACTGACCACAGGGGATGGGGAGGGGAGGAAGGGTAGAGGGGAGGAGGAGGATGGGAGCAGGCAGGAGGGGGAGGGGAGGAGAAGGACAGGTTTGATCATTTGCAAGTTTATTGAGTTCAGGAAGATTTACTCCCCTGCAATCATGCTTAGGATAGGTGAAACTGACCACAGGGGATCGGGAGGGGAGGAAGGGTAGAGGGGAGGAGGAGGATGGGAGCAGGCAGGAGGGGGAGGGGAGGAGAAGGACAGGTTTGATCATTTGCAAGTTTATTGAGTTCAGGGGGATTTACTCCCATGCAATCATGCTTAGGATAGGTAAAACTGACAGGGGGAGGGAGGGATGGCTGGAGTGGGCAGGGAAGGAAGAAGAAGGAAGAGGGGTGGGGAGGAGGAAGGGAGAGGGGAGGAGAGGGGAAGGAGGGGAAAGCCAGGTCTGATCATTTGCATGCTTATTGAGTTCAATGGGATTTACTCCTATGTAATCATTATTAGGTTAAGTAAAACTGACCATGGGGGAGGAGCAGGGGAAGGGGAGAGGAGAGGGAAGGAGAAAGGGAGGGGAGAGGGGAGTTGTCAGGCCCAGGATGTGACTCAGGAACCAGACCAACAATTGTAGTTAATTCGTGTTTTATTAGGGTAATGTCCAAACAAAGACTGCGTTTTCTCATGAATCAATACAGGGATACAGGTCCTGCGGCATTGGGAGAAAGTTGACAGAGCAAGGGACTTCTTCCCGCCTGTTCTTTAAGAAGGGGCCAAACGGGCGCGCAATCTTTCGCTCCTCCTTAACTGCCCCTCAGGTACTGCCCGCCTTCCCCCCTTCTCTCCTGTCTTTTCAGCTGTCTGCGTGTGCGCGGTGAGGGGGGAAGCATCACCCCCTCCTCTTCTGAAGTTTCCGATTCCAGGATGGGGGATAGGGGAGGGGCTGATGGTAAACTGCCTCCCCGCTTTTCGGCTGTGAGCAGCCCTCCCTCTTCCCCCTCTTGCTCTGAGCCTGAAAGAGGGGGAGGTGTGAGAATGTCCAGGGAGGGCTCAGGCTCCCCGTTGCTAAGCGACCTTATCACTGGCAGTTCCTCTGTTTTGTTTTCGCTCCAAAGGGGGGAAGTTCCTCCCCCTTCCCTCTGCCATCCATCCGAATACTCTTCTCCCAACTCTCCGGGATCCAGCTCCCCGGGATTGGGACCCCAGCTCTGCCTTCCAACACCATCCCCCCTCCCAGGCTGTGCCCCCCTCCCCTTGTCTGGCTTGGGACGGTGGGGAAAATGTTGATGGAAAAGTTTTACCAATTCTGGAGCATGCACATCAGCTGCATCTTCCCATGATCTGTCAGCCACCCCATAGCCTTTCCAGTGAATCAAGTACTGCAGCTTGTGGCGTCTGATCCTGGAATCTAAGATCTCCTCAACTTCAAACTCAAGCTGCTCATTTACCAGGAGTGGAGCTCCGGGAGGTTCCTCCGGCCGTAACTCACTGGGAGGGGCGGCTTTCGTTAAGAGGGATCGATGGAACACAGGATGTATTTTAAACATGTCAAGCAGCTTCAGTCGGTATGCCACGGGATTGATTTGAGTTTCTATTTCGAAAGGACCCACCCTCTTGTCTTGTAATTTTCTACATTTGCCCGGCATCTGGAGGAAGCAGGTGGACAGCCATACCTGGTCTCCCGGTTGAAGGGGGGGGCTCCTTCCTGTGCAGGTCAGCAACTCACTTGTACTCCGTTTTGGCTTTGTTTAACTGCTGTTTCAGTGTCTGTTGCGCCCCTTGCAATTCCTTAAGGAAGTTCTCAGCTGCCGGTACCAGCATTCTTTCTGAGCTGCTTGGAAAGACTTTAGGATGGAATCCATAATTAGCGAAGAACGGGGTTTGTTGAGTGCTGGAGTGCAGAGAATTGTTGTAGGCGAACTCTGCAAAATGCAAATATGATACCCAATCAGTCTGTTGATAGGACACATAACTTCGTAAATATCTTTCCAAAACGGCGTTCAAGTGTTCCGTCTGCCCATCTGTCTGGGGGTGATGGGCGGAGGAGAGTTTTAATTCCGTCTGCAACTGTTTCCACATTGCTCTCCAAAATTTGGCTGTGAACTGAGTTCCTCGGTCTGAGACTACGCTGTTTGGCAATCCATGCAGCCGGTAGACTTCTTTTATGAATAACTTGGCCGTTTCTTTAGCCTCTAAGGCCCCTGCACAAGGAAGAAAGTGTGCCATTTTGGTAAGTAGATCCACCACTACTAAGATGGCTGTCATTCCTTGGGACTTGGGTAGATCAGTTATAAAATCCATGGAGTGGTCCTCCCAGGGTTCGTGTGGGACAGGCAACGGTTGTAACAGTCCTGCTGGTGTCCCTGTTTGTGTTTTTGTCCACAGACAGACAGAGCAGGACTTTACATAACTCTCAATATCCCGACGCATTTTAGGCCACCAGAAGTCCTTGGCCACGTTCTGAATGGTCTTGTAAATCCCGAAGTGTCCCACTGTGATGGAATCATGACACTGGCGTAGGATTCTGAGCCTTAATTCCCGTTCTGGCACATATCTGGCGGTTTTGAACCATAACAGTCCATTTCTCCAGTGAAAGGTTACTTCTGAGTCTTGACCTTGTCCCGTCTCCTGCTGATATTTTAGCATGTCTGCATCTTCTTGTTGTGCCTTTTTGAGTTCCTCTTCCCATGAAGGCTGGCATACTCCCAACGTTAATTTCTCTGGCGGGATTACGTACTGAGGCTGGTCCTCGGATTCACTTTCTTTGTATTGTGGCTGTCTGGATAAGGCATCCGGTCTCTGGTTTTTGGCTTGGGCATGGTAAGTAATCTGGAAGTTAAACCTAGTGAAGAACTGGGACCATCTTATCTGTCTCTGGTTCAGCTTTCTGGCTGTTTGGAGGCTTTCAAGATTCTTGTGGTCGGAGCGCACTTCAATTCGATGAGAGGTCCCCTCTAGGTATTGTCTCCAGTTTTCAAAAGAGTCCTTGATGGCCAGCAGCTCCTTCTCCCAAACTGTGTAGTTCTTCTCTGCAGGCTTTAACTTCCGAGAGAAGTACGCACAGGGGTGCAGCTCCTTCCCTTCTTGGTCTAATTGTAGCAGGACCCCCCTGATGGCAAAATCTGAAGCATCTGCTTCCACTACGAAAGGGCGGTTCGGATCAGCAAAGCACAGAATGGGCTCAATAGCAAACCTTCTCTTCAGCTCCTCAAAGGCCTCGGTGGCGTTCTCTGTCCATTGAAACTTCTTCTTCCCCCTTAAACAGTCAGTCAGAGGAGCTGTTAATTTGGAAAACCCTGGAATGAACTTTCTGTAATAATTGGCAAACCCCAAAAACCGTTGTACATCCTTTTTGGTGACAGGTTGGCCCCAGTCCAATATGCAGCTTACTTTCCCTGGGTCCATCTCCACGCCTTCCGCTGAGATTCGATATCCAAGGAAGTCTAGAGACTTGAGGTCAAATCCACATTTCTCTAATTTAGCATACAGGTGATTTTCTCTCAGTCTCTTCAACACCGTCTTCACATGCTGGTCGTGGTCTTCCTGGTTCTTTGAGAACACCAGGATATCATCTAAGTAACAGATTACATACGTGTCCAACAAGTCTCTAAACACGTCGTTCATGAATTTTTGAAAAATTCCTGAACTTCCACAAAGCCCGAACGGCATGACCACGTATTCATACTGTCCGTAAGCGGTCAAGAATCCTGTTTTCCATTCATCTCCCTCCTTCATTCTGATCAGATTGTACGCTCCTCTCAAATCCAACTTCGTGAAGATTTTTGCAGAGCGCAGTCGGTCCAGCAACTCTGAGATCAGGGGCAGCGGGTAGCTGTTGGGGATGGTGATCTGGTTCAATGTGCGATAGTCATTACAGGGTCTGAGTTCCCCCCTTCTTTTTCACAAACAATAGTGGCGCTCCAGCAGGGGATTGTGAGGGGCATATGAATCCTCGCCTCAGGTTTTTATCCAGGAATTCCTTCAGGGCCTCCCTCTCATTCTCTGTAAGAGAGTAGATTCTCCCTGATGGGATGCTGGCTCCTGGCACTAGATCAATTGCACAGTCGTAAGGGCGGTGGGGGGGGTAAAGTCTCTGCCTCTTTTTCATCAAACACATCTTTGAATTTTTCATACTTTGGCGGCAGGGTCACTTGCTCGATCTCTTGCACTGCCCCCGCTAAGGTGTTCTTGATTCCTTCAGGTTGACAGTTCTCCTGGCAATACTGTGAGGTGAACCACACCACCGCCTCCTTCCAACTTATTTTGGGTTCATGCTTTGCTAGCCAGGGCATTCCCAGAATCACCTCAAAGTTCGAGAGATCTGACACGTATAGCGAAATGAACTCTTCATGCCCAGGGATTTGAAGTTTCACTTCCTCCGTGGCTTGTGTCACCCCTCCTGACTTCAGGGGTCTCCCATCGATAGTCTCCACAGCTAGGGGAGCGTCCAGTTTCCACCGGGAAATTCCATGACGCTTGACTAACTTTGCATCAATAAAATTTGTGGAGGCTCCACTGTCAATTAAGGCAGTGGAATTAAACACCACTCCTCTGGAAGTTGTAATCCGAATAGGCAAGACCAACACCCCCTTTGAGGGAGGTTGGATCGTTGGGGGCCTTTATACAACGCTGCTCCCAGTCCACTGGCCTGCACGTGGACTGGGTGTTCTAGTTTCCCGATGGCTTGGCTTTCCCCCCTTTCAGTCCACAGTCTCTGGCCACATGGCCCGGCTTTGAACAATAAAAGCATAAACGTTCCCGGCGTCGTCTTTCCTTTTCTTCTTCCGACTGTCTTGGCCTAGCCCCTCCCTGTCCCTCAGTTGCATTACCTGCCATCCCTGTAGTGGGAAGGGTCTTGTTGCGGGATGCCGAGGCTGAGTATCTCAGGACCTCCTGCTTCCTTTCCAGGCGCCTTTCTTCCATCCAGTGATCTATCTGTAGGCATAGCCGGATGAGCCCTGGTAGGTCAGCAGGGGGGGGAGGTCCTGGCCAACTCATCCAGGATTTCAGCATTTAATCCACTCCGGTACATAAACATCAGGGCGGCATCATTGTAACCAGTTTCCTGGGACAGAATTTTAAAAGCGTTAGTGTACTCTGAAACAGTCCCTTTAGCTTGCTTCAGAGCGCCTAGTTGCCGCGCTACTGTTTCAGCTCTTTGCGGGTCTTGAAACATCTCGGTCATCTCCTGTATAAATCCTCTGTACCTTCCTAAGACAGTATCCTTTCTCACGAGATACGGAGTCACCCATTTTGCAGCTTCTCCCTCCAGGAGGCTAATCACAAAAGCTACTTTAGCCCCATCGTCTGGAAATTCCGTGTGCCTGACATCCAGATATAACTCACATTGAGCCACGAAGGTTGCCAACTGATCTCTTTGTCCCGCGTATTTTGGGGGCAATCCAATGGGAACCTTTACTACGGCAGCTGGAGGGGCTGTTCGCATCTGGTCTATCGTGGCCTTCAAGGTTTGATTATCCGTCTTCAGTGCCTTGACTGCTGCTAGCAGGGCTTGAACATCCGTCTGGAAATCAGCTACCTTAGTCCTCAGGAGTTCCACTTCTTCCGTCTCAGAAGTGGGGTTCGTCCCCCCCGCTGCTCCCTTTGACATCTTGTCCCAGTCAAGTGAAGAGAGCGTTGAGGGTGATTTAGGTGGCTCTGTCAAGCTGTCAGGCCCAGGATGTGACTCAGGAACCAGACCAACGATTGTAGTTAATTCGTGTTTTATTAGGGTAATGTCCAAACAAAGACTGCGTTTTCTCATGAATCAATACAGGGATACAGGTCCTGCGGCATTGGGAGAAAGTTGACAGAGCAAGGGACTTCTTCCCGCCTGTTCTTTAAGAAGGGGCCAAACGGGCGTGCAATCTTTCGCTCCTCCTTAACTGCCCCTCAGGTACTGCCCGCCTTCCCCCCTTCTCTCCTGTCTTTTCAGCTGTCTGCGTGTGCACGGTGAGGGGGGAAGCATCACCCCCTCCTCTTCTGAAGTTTCCGATTCCAGGATGGGGGATAGGGGAGGGGCTGATGGTAAACTGCCTCCCCGCTTTTCGGCTGTGAGCAGCCCTCCCTCTTCCCCCTCTTGCTCTGAGCCTGAAAGAGGGGGAGGCGTGAGAATGTCCAGGGAGGGCTCAGGCTCCCCGTTGCTAAGCGACCTTATCACTGGCAGTTCCTCTGTTTTGTTTTCGCTCCAAAGGGGGGAAGTTCCTCCCCCTTCCCTCTGCCATCCATCCGAATACTCTTCTCCCAACTCTCCGGGATCCAGCTCCCCGGGATTGGGACCCCAGCTCTGCCTTCCGACAGGAGTGAAAGGAGGGGGAGGAAGTGTTATTGGAAACTTTCTGTTGTAAGATGGAGGTGCTTAGTGAAAACAGTAGATAACCCTCAAGGATGGCCCTCAAGGAGGCGTTTTAGTGTGTTAAAGGAATTAACCCTTAACAGAAGAGATTGGAAGGGGAGGGGTGAAGGAAGGGGAGGAGAGGGCAGGTTTGATCATTTGCATGCTTATTGAGTTCAGTGGTATTTACTCCCATACAATCATGCTTAAGTTAGTTAAAACTGACCATGGGGAGGAGGAGGGGGAGGGGAGGGGCAAGAGGGAGGGGATAGGAGGGAGGAGAAGGGAGGGTGGGTTTGATCAGTTGCATACTTTTTGAGTTCAGTGGGATTTGTTTCTGTGCAATCATGTTTGAAAATGGAAATGGACTGCCTTCAAGTCAATCCCGACTTATGGTGACCCTATGAATAGGGTTTTCATGGTAAATGGTATTCAGAGGTGGGTTTACCATTGGCTTCCTCTGAAGCTGAGAGGCAGTGACTGGCCCAAGGTCACCCAGTGAGCTTCATGGTTTTGTGGGGATTCAAACCCTGGTCTCCCAGGTTGTAGTCCAACACTGACTTGGGGGAGGGGCAGGGACGTTAGGAGGAGGGGGAGGGGAGGAGATTGGGTGGGTGGGCACTGGGCATAGGAGAAGCCCCTTTCTGTTCCAAAAGGAAAACATTGTGAAAAGTATCATTGCTTTTCATGGTTTCTCCCACCTTTTTATTCTACAACAGGCACATGTAGCCTCCCACCCAAATTTAAACCAAAACTGTCCCTGGCCACATCCACACCAGGCCTTTATTTCACTTTGGACAGTCATGGCTTCTCTCAAAGAATCCTGGGAAGTGTAGTTAGTGAAGGGTGCTGAGAGTTGCTAGGAGATGCCCTATTCCCCTCACAGAGCTTCAATCAGAGCAGCTGACTGTTAAACCACTCTGTCCACTGGAGCACTCTCAGTAGAATAGGAGTCTCCTCTCAGCACCCTTCACAAACTACACTTCCCAGGATTCTCTGAGGGAAACCTTGACTGTCTCATGTGAAATCCAAGTCTGGTGTGGGTGTGGCCCCCTGATTAAGCAAGCCAAGGAGCTGTGAGTCTGGCTTTTAGAACACTGACAGTTGGTTCTTCCTGAGTATGCCCGAACCTATCATTCAGTTCAATGCAAATTTATTAAATTAATTAAGAATCAGCCATTTTTAAAACTTTAAAACTGCAGAAGATGAAGGTCAGAGTATGGAACAAGTATTAGGATTACAGGTACTCTGTGAACATGGCTGATTTTAAATGAATTTCAACAGATTATGAGAACTCAGAGAGAAAAGTCAAACAGGGATCTGGTTTTCCCCCCTCTTTCTTTAGATTTTGAACTCTCGTTCTCTCTGACTGTTTTGTTTATTGCCATGAAAATTGAGAGGGTTGTTAAGCAAGCGTTTCTGAGTTCAGGACTATAAATTTTGTAAGGATTTGTTTTGAAATGAGCTTATGGGAAGCATCAGAATGGCATGGGGGTATTTTCAATTTAACTTTGCGGAATGTGAAAAATCCATGGTGGCTATAGTATACAGCAACCCTTGTGGCTGTATAATTTATGAGAGTATTCATCCATCAAAGGCTCCACACAAAGGCTGAAAAATAGATGGTGCAGAAGTTCTGACCACACTCAAGAAACAAGCCTGTTCAGAAACCCTAATCATAAGACAGGCAGCCCAATTTCAAACTGTAAACACAGGTGGATCCTCTCCAGAGCAATGTGAGTGAAATTATACATATACATGCACTCACACATAGATGCAAAAAATATTTGAAGAGATGATTGCTGTTACTGAACTGATATTTTCTGATACATCAATCCACGCCTATCAGCAAGTGTTACTGGTGAGCTCTCTTGGAACAAAAGGATACCTCAGCAGGAAATACATTTCAGCATTTAGCTGAACTGCATAAAAGGTTATCACCTTTTCTTGACAGAAGGATCTCTGTTTTTAACAGCAGTGTGGCAGGCATAAATTCAGCAGTGTTGCCTTTTCTGAGCTGGAAACCTGTTGGATTTCTGGCTGTCACAGCCTCATGTTGTGAAAGAAAGGGGGCAACTTCATGTCAGAACATGTCAACTGGACTATCACACCCTGCTGCTGCTGCTGCTGCTTCTAAGTAATGCTAGCATTTGGTCAGAGCTCTTCCAGGTGACCTACTTATTATGCATGCATCCTGATTTGTGACAACCCAGGGAAATAAAGAGCCTAGACACAAAAGGTTGCGTGAACTTGGCTACATTTATTTATTAAATTATTCATTAAGCCCCAAACAGATCTGTGTAGAGGAAACTGAAGTGCAGGACCTAACTTATAGTCAAACTGTAGGTGAGCCAACCCTACCAAGGGCCAGGAATAGCCATTCCTTGACTCCATCATTTAAGCCCCACACTTTTAGGGGAGTAGGGAGGCCTTCCTGCTCTACACACTCCAGGGCCCCCACAACTCTTACTCAGAGCTTGGAAAAGTTACTTTTTTGAACTACAACTCCCATCAGCCCCAGCCAGCATGGCCACTGGATTGGGCTGATGGGAGCTGTAGTTCAAAAAAGTAACTTTTCCAAGCTCTGCTCTTACTGGTGTGTCCCAAAGATGATCCCTAACCATGCCAGCAATCCCCACAGCCCTGAAAGCAGGTCTTGGGGATATACCCTTTCCCTTTAAAGATGCCTAACGGTACTCACATAAACCCTAACTACCTCATAATTTCTACCTGCCAATATGGCCAATTTACCTATTTAACAACTATCCCCTCACACAAACTAAGTACACCCACCACCACATCAGTACAGAGTAGTGTACTCTATACTGTACCACTGGCAAGGTCTCAACTGAGGAGCAAAAAATCCTAATTACTTCCTCCCAAACACACACACTGCCTCCAGTCCCTATAGGGTGGGAGGGTATGTTGCATTCTGAAAGAAGAGGCTAGGAGAGGCATGGGGTGGGCTTAAATAGCTCTTGCATCATCCCCAACCCCTTCCCAGCACTGGCACAATATGTGTCTGCACACTGAGCCCTCTTGCCACGCCCCTTCATTTCCTGAGCAGCCGCAAAAGCTCCTTGCTGCTGCACGGTGTGGCAGTTGTAGGATTGCTTGCATAACCCTTATGCAGAGGTTAGACATGTCCAGCCTTTCCTGAGCATTTGTTTTGATTTGTTTGTGGGAAGCTCCTATGACAATGAGAAGTCATCTTGAATTCATCCTGATTTGCTTGTGCAGTGGTTGTATATCTTTCTATTTATCATTTGTTCAGCCCAACTTTTAGTGTATTTCCCTGATACTTTCCTAATCACATAAAATCTCTCTCTGTGTGTATTTTAAGTGGCTTCGTTGTGGCCAGGCAAACCTAAATTTCCTGTACGCACTTAAATCTCTCCTACTGTAGGTTGGGAGGCATTCAGTATTGGCAGTTGGGAGGTGACCATTCGAAGTAAAAATGGGGCTGTGAGTTTATCAAAATATGAGGAAAACATTTCTTTTTTTATATATAATGTTTTATTGATTTTCCAAATAGAATTTACAATATGATGCAACAGACGTTTTTGTTGTTTCTTCTAAGAGAGTAATACACACATTGCTGGGTTTATTCGGGACAGCCACACCAGAGTGACATACCATCTATGCATCAATTTTAGCATATGTTCGTGTAGTTGGCTGGAGGTTGATTTTGTTATAGTTTTTTGCCAGTAAATACGCCACACCCCTTCATTTATGAAAATATTACAGTCATTCCCCCATTGCATCTTGAGACTAGGTAAGTCAGAGCCTTCAA
Organism: Rhineura floridana; assembly: GCF_030035675.1. Classification (NCBI taxonomy): domain Eukaryota; kingdom Metazoa; phylum Chordata; class Lepidosauria; order Squamata; family Rhineuridae; genus Rhineura; species Rhineura floridana. Next base: position 115,017,931 of record NC_084480.1, on the reverse strand, counting down.
GTGATAGTAACATTGAATATATTTGAGAAACAATGCCTCTCTCACCATTATTTGCAGCTACAATCAGTTGTTCAAAAGGGTTTAACTGGCAACAAGCCTGTTCTTTGATTCGTGTCCTTGATAAAAAATCATGTCTGACGCCATTGGATCCAAGTAAAATTCATGTCGCCCAGCGTATCTCTAAAAGATTGCTCTGTTATTAGTTGGTTGTTAGTGAAAAAGTCTTGAATATGGAAGAGTCCCCTCAACTTCCATTCCTGCCAGGCTATATAGCTATTTTTATTATAAAAATCAGGATGGAAGAAGAGAGGAGTCAAAGGAGAATTTAAACCAACCAGAGTTTTTTCATGCTTCTTCCAGCATTTAATCAATGTGGCCATGAAAGAATTTCCCATCATGTATTGCAATGTTGTTTTAGTAATTTTTCTGGAAAATAATGTGTTCAAAGGTAGGCCATCCACCAACACATTCTCAGTTTGGACCCAATGCTTTCTAGTGCTGTCCAGGATCAGGAAAATAAAATGGTAGAGTTGATTGGTTTCATAATATAATTTTAGGTTGGGCATCCCCCACCCTCCTGCCTTTACCTGTCGGTTTATTAATTTCTTCCTGATTCTGGGCCTCTTGGATTTAAATATGAAGAATTCCCACTCTTTTTGCCATATTTTAAACTGTTTGTCTGAAATCCATATAGGAAGTGTGTGAAAGAGGAAGGTGGGTCAGGGAAGTGCATTCATTTTAAGCGCTGCTATGCTTGCTGATAAAGAGAGATTAAGATTGCTCCATCTTTTCATGTTCACCTTAATCGACATCCATGTAGGTCTGAAATTTGCTTGAAATAGTTTGTTAAAGTTCTTATGTATTTGTACTCCCAGATAACGTACTTATTTTGGACAGAGTTTTATACCTAAAATTTCTCCAAACATATTTTGATCTCTAGGGGGTAAATGAAAACCATAATGCCTCTGATTTTTGGAAATTAACTGTCAATCCCGATACCTGAGCAAATTGATCAAATTCTTTTTTAATGTGAGTGGCCGCTTTTACTGGATTGGTAATCAGCAATGCCATGTCATCAGCGTAAAGACTTAATAAATGAGTGTCACCTCTTATGGAGATCCCAGAGATTGCATTGTTGTTCCTGAGATGTTGTGCCAGGGGTTCTATGGCTATTAAAAACAGGAGAGGAGAGAGGGGACACCCTTGTTTTGTACCCCTACAAATAGAAATTAAATTTGAATCAATTCCATTTACTCTGACAGATGCAAAGGAAGTATTATATATTTTGTTTATGATTGATAACATTGTAGGATCCAAATTCATTCTACGTGCAGTTTCCTTTTAAAAAGTCCAGTTTACGCAATCAAAAGCTTTAAAAATGTCAAGAGATAAAAAGGGGTAATTTATTATCTTTACAATGTTTGATCAAATTTAAAATGCATCTAATAGGGTCAGCAATTTGTTTCATTAGAATGAAGCCTGATTGGTCGGGATGGATTAATTTTGTGATAATTAAATTCATACGTTTGGTTAAAATAGCTGTAAAAAATTTATAATCAGAGTTCAATAATGAAATCGGTCTGTATGACTTCATGTATAGAGGATTTTTAAAAGGTTTTGGTAAAATCACTATCTTGTAATATCTCCAGGTTTCCGGAAAGGTGTCACCAGCTAATATTCCATTAAATAAACGCACCAACCTTGGAGTGAGAAGCTCCTTATAATGTTTATAAAACTCATTAGTGTACCCATCCGGTCCTGGAGATTTATTGGTCTTTAAGTTGCTTATGATTTCATCAATTTCTTCAGACTGAATAGGGGCTATCAGTGTCGCTGTCTCCTCCCCTGTTAGAGATGCCAATTGCACATTCGATAAATAGTCCTGGATTGCACTCATTGAGCTACCGCTATCCTTATATAGTTCACTATAAAAATTAGTAAATTCTCTATTAATTGCCTTAGTTTCCCATATTATCCCCCCCATCTTTTTTGTAGTTTGTGTACCACCCTTTTGTTTTGTTTTTTCTTGATCCAATTCGCCAATAATCTAGAGCCTTTATTTCCATATTCATAAAAATGTTTGCTTTGCATATAGCAAACTGACCATTGTTTTGTTTACCTCTAGTAAATCCAATTCCTGTCTTTTTATTTCCATGGAGCATAGTATTTTTCTAGATCCTCTTCTCCCATATTCCGCTGTCAATATTTCCAGCTGTCTTGTTATAGCATCTGTCTGTAACCTGCTTATTTTTTTTAATATTTGTTTATTCTTTTATACAGATGCCACACACCACCACCTTCATGGCCTCCCATTGGGTAGTGATAGAGGTGTCTGGAGTTTCATTCTCTGTGAAATAATTTTTTAAAGTGTCTTTTATAGTATTTGTGCTGCCTGGGGTGGTAAGAAAGATTGGGTTAAACCTCCAAACTGGGTTTTTTTGTTGAGTACTCAGGTTTGAAAAGGATGCTATGAAAGGGGCATGATAAGTGATTCTAATAGTCCCTACGGTGGCGCTTGCCACCCGTGGCAGTAGTGTCTCTGATACTAGGATGCTATCCAAGCGTGTCTGAGTTTGATGGGTCTTCGAAGAAAAAGTGAAACTATGGTCCCCTGGGTACAGTTCTGCCCAAACTTCTTTTAGCCCAAATTTATGCAGCATTTGTAGGATTTGTAGTTTTTTCTTTAATGTTTTATGTTTGCCTTTAATAATTGATTTTTGCAGTTTGGATTTAACAAGCAATTCTGGATCTAGCCCTTTTAGATTTAGATTTAGGTCTCTCCCAAGAATAAAGTCCCCTTTCCCAATTTTCTTTAGTCTTCGAAATGTTGTAGTTAAGAAGTTTAATTGCCCTGAATTTGGAGCATATAATGTGCCTATTGTTATTGGATGGGAACCCTTTAGTAGGCCCACTAAAAAAATAAAGCACCCTTCTGGGTCTTTAACTATTTTTTGCACTTCAAAAGGGAAATTTCTCTTGAATACAATTGCTGTACCACGGGCCTTGGCAGAGCCACCTGATAAATATTGCTTGTCAAAATAGCTATGCTTCAAGACCGTTTCAGAGGTATGGGGTGAGTGAATTTCTTGTAAGAAGGTAATATCAGGGGCCATACCTTTTATATAACGGGTTATTCTGTGCCTCTTTATGTTGTCACCTAGCCCCTTCACATTGAGGGTTAGAACTTTTACATTAGTCATAATGTCTTTGGGGTTTTCCCCCCTACCTCTTCCCCCCTTCTTTCTCCCCTCCCCCCCTCTGCTCCCTTAACATCCACCATGGACAACCACCAATTTAACTTGGAATCCATCAATCGAAGGTTTAATAATAGCAACCAAAATAAGCCACCTTTCCTTCCCCACAAGCCCCTTCCCACCCAAACCTTCCCAATGGGGTCTAACTGATGAAACAAATGCTAAACTTGGACAACATACCAGCACCTTCCTTACAGGGAAAAACGTAAAGTCCTTGAGCGGTGACATTAGAGGCCTGACCTTGCAGACTCGGTTGAAAACACGGAGTCCACGTCTATGCAAAAGTGCATAGATCCAGGGCTTAGGCCCTTGTGATAAACACAACTTTTTGGGGGGGAAAGGCCAAAAGGTAAAAAAGAATATGGAAAGGAGAAGACCACTGCAAAGAGCTGCCATCTCCTTTGTTTTGCCCCCTCCACCGGATGGAACATGAGTTAAAAAGAAGAAAAAAGTCTTGAGGACACATGGGAAGGAATGAGGAAAGAGGGGAGAAGAACTACAATTCCCCCCTCCTTCCCCCATGTGCTAATATTAGAAGCAACCACGATTAATATATGGGTGACTTGCATGCCATTTCTCAAGCAACATCATTTTGGAGATTTAAATGCTGGAGAATTTGTCAGAAGTATGTGAGTACTGATGCACAGTCTCTTCATTTTGCATTAGAAGGATGGTGTGAGAGATCAATCTTCTGCATGGATATTAGCTGTTGATTCTGTAGGGGTGCATTTGCGAGGGTGAAGGTTTTTCTTGCTGCTTTCCCAGTGCTCGTTATATCTCCGTTGTGTGTCATTTTCATCAGCTTCTAGGTCTTCCTTTTGGATCCCTTCAGGGTGTTCTATGTTGCATGCTATCAGGAGGGATAGAGCCTCCTACATGGTGATCGCTGTCAGCAGTCCTCCATTCTTAGGGACAATCAATCAAAATAGGAATCCCCAGTGGTACCTGATTCCCACCTTCTGCAAGAGGGCGGTGACCAGTTTAAAATGTCTTCGCTTTTGCAGCGTATCAGGGCATAAATCTTGTAATGCCATAACAGGCTTGCCAGCAAACTGCAAATCTTTAATCTTTCTCAGGGCTTGCATTAAATCTTCTTTCTTTGTGAACCCTGTAAAGCAAGCAATACGATCCCGTGGGGTGCTTTATCTTTGGGTTTTGCAGCTAGTGTCCGGTGAGCTCGTTCGAAATCATTTACTGATATTTCTAGGCCCAGGAGTACAGAATTTAACCATGCTGCCAAAAAGGCACCCATTGACGCAGACTGTTCTTCAGCCCCTTCTTTAATCCCACAAAAATGAATATGTGATCTACGTACCCGATTCTCGATGTCCTCCAGCTTATTTTTTATAATTTTATTCTTATGTCGGAGTAGCAATAGTTCCTCTGAATTGGTTAGGCTCAGATCCCGTGCTTCTGATGATCATCATCATCTACATCATCCAAACATGCAGCGAGGTCCGTCAGTTTAACCTCCAAGCGCTGAAAAGAGGCATCCTGGGTACTTGCTATGTCCAGTTTAAAAGACTGAAATTGCTTAGCTAGCTCTTCCTTCCATGAAGCAGCCGCGAAATTCACATCTGCAGGTGCTGTTTTAGAGCTTTTCTGAGATCCAGGAGCCATCTTGTCTAGTAGTTGTCTCTTTGCTGCCCTTGGGCTTTCTGTGTCTTGTGGTTTAAAATAGTCCTCCAAATTACCTTCTCGTCCTTTAAATATGCTGGGCAGCATTCCCCCCTCAAAATAGCTTTTGTTTATGAATAAGACGATGTCCCAATTTAATATTAGGGAAGCTTTTCCATCCGGAGGGAACAGAGCAGTGAAGTTATGCAGCCATTTTGCAGCTCTGCTGGCCACGCCCCTGAGAAAAACATTTCTGATTAACATTTTGAGCTCATTTTCTAATGATAATGCTTGGAAGCATATAGTCTACTAATGAAGAGTGAAATATTTTTGATAAAATTAGATTGAACAGACAATAGAGCAGTCTGGATGCAATTGTGTATGCTATTTATTTTTTAGTGAAAAGAAATGTACACTGTTTTGCAAATGCTGCAAAAACTGTTTGCAAATATGTGGATAAGTGACTGTATTTTTTTAAAACAGTGCTTATTACTAGTTTGATTAATTGCATGTATTCTCATCTGTATCATGTAATGTATACACTATGATATGTGCAATTTTTTTCCTTAACAAGGAAGGAGAAAGCTAACATTTTGTATCTGGTATTAACTAGGAGTGTTTTGGTCTCATCACATATGTCAGAATAGTCCTCTTGAGAGCACTCTCTTCCATCATGCCATTCCTCTTCTGTTCTGTTTTAACAGATCAACTCTTATGCTTATCTGTTGGTAACAGATGAAGGGAATAGATGTCTTTGAATTAGAGAAAAAGAACGACTTTTCTTTGCCCTTCTGTGTCCAATTTTTTTAAAAAACTTTCTTTAAAAAACCCTTCAACTCCAAACATTTTGCTATTGAAATCTGAAGCTATGGGCTGCCATCCTTCGTATGCATTCATTAGAGTAAGACTCAGTGAAACAAGTGAAATTTACTTTTAGTTGGGGATGTAACATGTTGTCAATTTCCATCCCGATGGCTTGTTCTAAAGAAAGGCCTTTTTCCATTTCCTTGCTCTTGCATTCTGTATAATAATCAACAAATTCCATTTGCATTTCTTCCAATGACAGGCTTTTACATCAGTGGCATCACTACGGGGGTGCGGGGGGTGCAGACTGCACCAGGTGACACCATCAGAGGGGGTGATTCTCAGCTTTAATTTTAAAAAAATTAAGTTTCTAGGTGGTCCGGTTCTCGAGATATACATAAAAACATCAGCCCACCCGTTAAGTCTTTTTTAAAACTACTGTATAGCACTTCATAGCTTCAACCCCGCCCATTCAGGATTGCAGCCAATCAGTGAAGTGTTTGTTTGACCTGTGGCAGTGTCTAGTAAACCTCATTGCAAGGCCAGAAAATGGTGGGTCCCCCCCCCGTTTATCTGAAAATCTCATAAATTGGGTAAGTACATACATTTCAGTTTTCCCCCCTCTTGTGTGTAGGAGTCAGATCCTGGGCATTGTTTTGAAAACCTTCCCAATACTTGCTTTTGTGGGGTAAAAGCATTGCTAATCCCATATCTCCAGAGTAAATCCCATTGAATTCAATAGGATTTACTTTTGAGTAGACATGGTTATGAATGTGCTGAAAATCAATGGGACTTGGGAGTGAAAGTAAAAAATTGTGTTTGTGTTCTCTTTCTGTCCCCCCCCTCTCCAGTCCTATTTTAAAGCAAATAGGCAAGGCTTACTTAGGTATTACAGTTTTTATTCTGTAGGAAACTAATACTGATTTTTTAAAAACTAATACTGATTTTTCTGCAATGACCAACTGGTTTGACAATAAACTATTATATGGGCTGTATGTATTTATACATCTGCAGTGTGTGTGTGTAGTCTTTCCAACAACCCTGTGAGGTAGGGTTGGAAACCAAGGCAGGTTACAACAAGAAATAAAGCCATTTAAAATCCAATAACCATAAAGCAAGATAAACAGTTGGAAAACAGTCTAAGGAGGCATGATTCTGAATTTTGGGTTGGGTGAATGAAGTTTATTTATTTATTATTTGATTTATATCCCGCCCTTCCTCCCAGTAGGAGCCCAGGGCGGCAAACAAAAGCACTAAAAGCACTTTAAAACATCATAAAAACAGACTTTAAAATATATTAAAACATCTCTGAAAATATTTTTTAAAAGCTTTAAAAAACATATTTTTTTAAAAAAGAAAAGGCTTAAAAACATATTAAAAAGCAATTCCAACACAGACTCAGACTGGGATAAGGTCTTAACTTAAAAGAACAAGTTGAAAGAACAAGTTCCTTATCACTTGAGGCTGTAGTTCTCTGCACACTTCCCAGTTTGAGTCAGTGGCATCACTAGGGTTGGTGTCACCCGGTGCGGTAACTCATGGTGTCACCCCCATGGACCTCCTCCCGTATCAGACCATACAGAATTCTTAGTAATGTTTTTTGTACTAATGTTACTCGTAAATCGTAATTCCCGTATATCACTGAATGTAATGGCAATAGTAGTGACATAAACAACTAGCAAAATTAAAATTACACCTTTAAATTAAAAACATCGGATTGCACTATAAATATATTTACTGATTGTGTAATTCATAAACATATTTGAGAGTCATGTTTATATAAATATTTCTTCATACTGTGTCCCAATAAGTATTTGATTTCACACTATGGTTGTAGATGATTTTTTCCTCTACATTTTAAGTGTGCCCTTCTTCCTGGGGGTTGTCATGGTTCTCCATTGTTTTCATCCTGAGGGGAGGATAGGCTGAGAGATGGTGAGTAGCACATTTAAGGTCTCTTCACCTCCCCCCCTTTTTATTTGTATTTATTTTATATTTCTCTAATATCTTCCCCTGGCTGTTTTTATGTATTTTAAATATTTTTAGATTAAATAAATAGGAAATTGTAATTGTGAACCTCCCTAAAAGCAATTTACCTATCCTTATGTTTTGGCAAAGTGATGGTGTGAAGGCATGCTGGTAGAACAAGAGACCATGTTTGAGGCATGTTATAAGGTGTTTGAGGACTTTGTCACACATTACTTTTTGAGACCTGTAGATTCATGTTGGAAAGAACACGTGCACGTATTGAATGGTGGCTTGGGTGCTGTTTTTTCAGTCTATGCTGCATGCGTAGGGAAGATGATACATCATCCGGCAGCTAGCTTCATAACGTGAGAATGAAAAACATTTGGATCATCATTCACTTGTTTACTTTTCTCACTATTGAGACCACTTCATATATTACTTTTTCATACACAGAAATTTAATCTTTGTATAGGAAAAAGTATTTTGTAAAATATGAAGGACAGTGGCTGCCCAGTCAGTATAACCACTGTACAAGATCTACTCACCCAGGGGATCTTAGTGTTGAACATTGAACCGCACTGTCACTGAGTTTGCTTTCCATCAAGTCTGAAAAACTGTAACTAGGGGGAGTTATGTCTTTGCCCAGTCTGGGAACAGACTGCCAAGGCCGTTGCTATGGTAACCATCGTGATAGACTGGGAAAAGTTCTAGCAGCTATCTGTGTTAAGCTGTGTCTTCTGTGTATTGCCTCTGAACTGAGAGGTTCTCTTCTGTGTCTACCTTTGGAGAGAGATGCACCAAAAGGGGGGTGACTGAAGAAACTCTACATGTATTTACTCTTAAGCCTTTGGCCATAATGTCTTAATAAAGACTCTTAACATGCTCTAATGCTCTGAAGAAGTTTCTTGCTCAACTTAACTCCAACGTAATGTATGCTGTTTCACGCAACAATGCACACATGTCAACAGGGGTTATGGGCCCAGATCCACAGTGCATTACACGGGAGTAAGTTGCTGGTCTGAACAGCAGACGGAGTTCCAGAGGACAGCTTGATTGATTGTACCAGACAGAGGTGAGCAACATGGCTGTAAACCTGTCTGGGGGAGGCTTGCCAATGGAAAGATTGACGGAAAAGAATTATGGCAGCTGGAAGCCGAGGATGCGGGCTTTGCTGATAACAGAGGATTTATGGGACATTATAGATGGACCCACTCCGGCGGTACTGACTGCAGCCTGGACGCGTAGAGATCAGAAGGCGCAGGCTTTTATACTTCTGGCTCTATCTGACTCTCAACTGCTACATGTGAGAGATGTTACAAACACCAAACAGATGTGGGACGTGTTGGAGGCTCTTCATGTGCAACAGACTGTGGGATCTTGATTGTGTTTGGCACGGAAGCTTTATCAAATGCGCTTCACGGGTGAGTGCGAAATGTGTGAGCATCTCACTGAATTCATACACGTGTTTGCTGAGCTGATGGACCGAGGCATCGAACACTCTGAACTTCAGAAGACCTATCTGATCCTGGCTTCGCTCAATGGGACTTGGAATAATATGGTCATGGCTTTCGAAGCCATGCCTGACGGAGGTCTGAACGTTGCGTTTATTGAGGAAAAGCTGACCCAGGAATGGCAGCGGAGACAAGAGGCGAAAAGTGCTGAGGAAAAGCAAAGAGCCAAGCTGAAAGAAGAAAGCAGCAGCAGACAGGAAAACAAGCAAGAGCTTCAAAGGCTGAAGGCTTGTTATGCCTGTGGGGCTCGTGGGCATCTCCAGAAAGACTGTGCAGTCAAGCGCAACTCCAGGGACGGAGGCTTGAAGCAGGGAAGTGTGAACTTTGTTTGTAAACAGAAGCCACAAACTTTAGCACCTATTGACTGGCTTGTTGACAGCGGGGCAAGCCATATATTAATCAAAGACAGAAGTTTGTTTTATGCTTCAGAAGAAGTGCAGGATTTTGTGCAACTTGCGGAAGGATCACAGGAACGGGTGGAAGCCCGAGGACTGGTGAGATTTAATAAACTTGGGATAATGTCAGAATGTTTGTTTGTTCCAGAATTGGCTCATAATATTTTATCAGTTCAAAAACTGGTGACTTCTGGGTATTGTGTAACATTTGATAGAGGAAAATGTTTTGTGCAGAGAAGAGGCAAAGTTGTCTGTCAGGGTTTTATGACACAGGGGCAGTTTAGAATGACCGTGGGTGTGAAGTGTGCTGATGCCTTGAGTTTAATGGGGCAGAAAGAGAATGACGGTCAGAGCTGTAAGAAGACAGCTGTTAAAAGCACACAGCCACAGTATTCATGTAATGCAGTCAGGCTGATGCCTGAAAGAGTGTATCGCAGCCGAGTTTACAAGCCACTGGGTAAGAGACGTGGCAAACGTGCACCTAGAGCACAAGAGAATGCATATTTCAGAGCTTGGTGTCCAGAAACACAAGCACAAACATTTAAACCAGATCTTGACGTAAATCTGAAAGGCACGAAGACAAAGAGTCTGGATTTGTAGGAGCAAAGACAGGAGGTCTTGAATGTTTTGTGGATGCAGATCATGCAGGGGAGCTGAGCAGTCGTAAGTCAACCTCTGGCATAGTTGTGATGTGGCATGGGTCATGCATTGACTGGAGCAGCAAGAAACAAAACATGGTGGCTGACATAACGACCAAGCCTTTGTGTGAGGAGAAATTTGGCAAACTGGTGACAAGGCTTGGAATGAGCCAAAGTTTGATTGAATAAAGTTCTAGCTAAATGTACAGAGATGTTCTGAAATGTACTGTAATGTACTGAGATGTAATTTGGAACTGTATTGCAAGATGTATTGGAGAAATGTATTGTTGTTATTGTTGTAATGAGTTACAGACATGATGGGAAAAAAGGGGGGATTGTTGACCATTGAACCGCACTGTCACTGAGTTTGTTTTCCATCAAGTCTGAAAAACTGTAACTAGGGGGAGTTATGTCTTTGCCCAGTCTGGGAATGGACTGCCAAGGCCGTTGCTATGGTAACCATCGTGATAGACTGGGAAAAGTTCTAGCAGCTATCTGTGTTAAGCTGTGTCTTCTGTGTATTGCCTCTGAACTGAGAGGTTCTCTTCTGTGTCTACCTTTGGAGAGAGATGCACCAAAAGGGGGGTGACTGAAGAAACTCTACATGTATTTACTCTTAAGTCTTTGGCCATAATGTCTTAATAAAGACTCTTAACATGCTCTAATGCTCTGAAGAAGTTTCTTGCTCAACTTAACTCCAACGTAATGTATGCTGTTTCACGCAACAACACACACACATCAACACTTAGTCCCTCTGCTTTTTTGGGAGCAGGGTCCTTATGTCCCCAAGCATGTCTTCTAATAGGCTTCCTTGCCTTTCCTGCTGATTGGAGCCAATCAGAGTGAAAGGAGGTGAGTCAGCCACTGAGAAGACTCTTCTCAGTTGCTAATGCTCTCCACTTACATGCTGATTTGCTCCTGGAGATGTTTGTGTTGTGAGAGAATGCATTAACAAAGATCTCAATCCAGGAGTAAAAAAGGGTGTATGTGGCTGTAACTATCATGAAGGGACTCTGCACTTCTGAATTTTGTACTAAACAACTGATAAATACCTATGTAACTTTGTGTCTGGAGACTTATTATTAAGAATCACTTTCCATAATTGCAAGGAGGTATGTCCACACGCATGCATCCCAGGCACCTAAATGAGGGGTGAGAGCAGCATAGGGACATAAGCAGATGTCTTATACGAGGGGTTCCCAAACTTTTCTTCTACACAGACCACCTGAAAATTGCTGAGGGTCTGAAAGTATCTGAAAATTTACTATGGGCATATGCAAGATAATTAACTCCTATTAGTGATAAGAGTAAGAATTTGGGCTGTGCGTATGATACTGTAATTTAAAGGTGTAATTTTAATTTTGCTAGTTGTTTATGTTACTACTATTGCCATTACATTCAGTGATATACGGGAATTACGATTTACGAGTAACATTAGTACAAAAAACATTACTAAGGATTCTGTATGGTCTGGTATGGGAGGAGGTCCATGGGGGTGACACCATGAGTTACCACACTGGGTGACACCAACCCTAGTGACGCCACTGTTTTACATAATTAGTAATTAACTCCTTTTCCTGTTGGCTCCAGAGGCAGAGGAAGCCTCCATCCTCTTGCTGCTTAGGCAGGGAGCATACATCTATTTACTGTAGATGTAAGTGCTGTTGAATTCAATGGCACTTACTCCCATGTATGCAAGTATAGGATAATCATAGACCTAAGCTTTCCCTCTAGATCGGCTATATTTTGTTCTTGTTATATGCCTTCAAGTCGATTACGACTTGAATCTTTTTGGATATATTCATAGGGTTTTCATGGTAAGAGGTATTCAGAGGTGGTTCAGCACTGCCTTCCTCTACAGAGCCTATGACACCCGGTATTCCCAGGCGGTCTCCCATCTGAGTACTAACCAGGCCTGACATTGCTTAGCTTCAGAGGTCAGATGGAAGATTCTGAGGTTGGGCATGTTCAGGGTAGTATGGCCGTAGACAGATCTTTTATATTAGTATTCAAAAAAGTGACCACTTCAAAGTTCACATTTACTTCATTTATTAATTAAATTTATATCCCACCCTTTCTCCAAATGTAGCCCAGGGAGACAGCCCATAAGCATCCTTAAGTGTCTTAAGAGCTATGGTTAGAATTCTCACCATGTCTACTCAGATGTAAGTTCTACTGAATTAATGGGGCTTACGCCCAGGGAAAGAGGTTTAGGATTGCAGCCTCAGTCTATGTATGGTTGCTCAAAAATAAGTCCTGCTGAGTTCAGCGGGGCTTTCCCCCCTTAAAAGCATTTCCCTGTAAGTCTTGGACACAGAGGAAAAAAGCCTTTCTGTTTATATAGCCCTGCAAGATTGGTTTTCATCAGATGGGCAAATAATCCCTCCTTTTTAGGATTAACACCCCCACTATGTTTCTTTGTTCTTCCTCTCTCCCCCCCCCGGTGTGTTGTCCTGTAAGGCCAGTCTTGGTCACTTGCAGCTTGTATTCATAGACAAAGTCTTCTTCCCCATTTCTTTTTTGTTTTTCAGAAAATCTCCTCTTTATATTGTTATGGGCTTGGGGGTTGAGATAGATGATATCTATGAGTACCCTTCTAGCCTCTGATTTGGAACTCTGCTCCTGGAGGTGGGCTGTGCAGCTGAGAAACCTGTTCCACTGGTCAGATGAGTCTCCTTTGCTAATCTAATAGAGTGGCCAGGTGGGCTAATGAGTCTGTCAAGTGCCTATTAACTGGTAAATGGGCCAAGGAGATCCTATTGTTGTTGAAACTCTTCAAAAGAGCACCCCCCCCTCCTGGGGCCAAAGAGGGGCTTGTGGTTTTAGCTAGTCTGAGGAAAGGCTGGGAACTGGAGACACACAGAAAGGCCTGCTCCCTGCATGATGGCATCAGGATGCCTCCTATAAGCCTGATGGAAAAGCAAGATCTATTACACTGCTGATGCTTTGAACTCCTCCATCTTATATTTAGGCTGTGAATGATTGTAAATAAACCGTATTTCATAAAGACACCATAGATGCCGCTGACCTTTCCAAGGAAGCCAAACCCGGGGCAAGCACAGGGATCCCTCGAGATCTCTTACCACTCAGAGATTGGGGTGGCATGCAACAATACGTAGAGAATAAAGGAAACAGAAAGTGCTGTTGAACATGTGCAGAGTGCCTTTCCCTCCTCTCACCATATTTCCTGGGACTGAGGTAATAACTTTCAAAAGTCAGAGGAACAGCTGGAAGGGACACACAATCCTAAAGTAAGACAAAATCCTGATAATGTGTCTCCCTCCCCAGTCAGCTAAGTTCTGGTTAGATGGAACATCCCCAGCAGTGGATCCTCCTTTCTGCTTCATCAGCCCAATGTGATCTGAGAAGAGCCATATACAGAAAGACCTGTTCTTCTGTGCCCCCAGGCCTATCTTTAGGATGGCTGCCCATGCTGCAACAATACAAACCCTGCTTACTTGAGAGTAAGTGCCATTGAATTCAATACGACTTACTTCTGAATAGACATAGGGCTGCTGTGCAAGACATCTAATGCCAATTTGGGATACACTACTTTACCCCACAAATCCTAGCATGCAGCAGCAGATATATGAAGACACATATGCGTGCAATGATCTTTTTGAATACTGCAGACGAATGGTGCTTAGCAGAGGAGCCCCAGAAGCACAATACATTTAGAAAAGGGGGGAAGGACTTCAAAATCCTGGAGAAACTGCAGATTATAGGAGCTGTTGCTTTATGAAACAATGGGAGCCCTGCAGAAAGCAAACAGCCACTGCCTCAAGGGAACACAGAGTCAAAACCCAGTCTTATGTATGAGATTTACAGGGCAATCATATCCATGTTTACTCGGAAGGAAGTTTCACTGGGTTCAATGGACCTTGCATCCAAATGACATAACTTGGATGCAAGGTACATTGGTTAACAATAGATATTCACAGCTGTGAAATTTGGTGTCAGTGATTGCCACTTGCATTTGCATGAAGTTAATCTGGTCCTGAAAATGAGCAAATATGCAGAACAGCAGCAGTTTCCGCACCCATCCTTCAGAGTAAACATGCATAGGATCATTCACCAATTTAGAAAGAAAGTATGATCTTTTCTTAAAAAAATATTCTTTTATAAATGAAGAAGTTCTAAGACGTGTGAGTGCATCACACACTGGTAGGGAGAGCTTGTGAATGCTGATGGAATGGGACCAATGAATAGCCAGCAGTTAGATGACACAGGACTTTATGAAGAAGTGGGAAAGGCCAAAGATGGCACCAGATGGGGCTTGGAATGTGCCAGGAGCTGGACCAATTAAGGGGTTCACAAAGACCCCTCCAAAGACCCCTCCATGTGAGAGATCTAGCCAATTTGGAGGTGGCAGATACTGAGTCTAAATTAGGGTTGCCAGGCTCAGGGCCTGAGAATGATTCTGTATCTTTAAGAGAAGAGAAAATTCAGCCAAGTGCAGGTTGTCTTGCAACACCGTAATGGGAAAAACCACAAGGTGGAATTCTCCCTTCCCTCTGCACAACGTTTAAAGATACAGAAGACCTCTTGGTTGCCAGGCCTGGCCTCCAAGAGGTCTTCTGTGTCTTTAAAAGTTGTGCAGGGGGAAGGAAGAATTTCACCTTGTGGTTTTTTCCATTACAGTGTTGCAAGAAAACCTGCACTTGGCTGAATTTTCATGTCACAGAATCCCCTGCACCTATGTGCTACTAATCTTACTGGGGCCATGCCAATGAAGAGTGAAAATCTAAAAATACCTTGAGAATTATCTCCATTTATGCATACCGTGCCTTCCTCATCCCTCAAATCCCTATAGGAGGCCTATTTGCCCCTGTCACTCCTAGGCCTACCAACACCTCCAGTCAACTCTGGGTGGTGCTTTCTTTTCACCTCTTAGTACTGTTGAAATGTTACTGTGTTCATATAGTAACCCATACTTGTTGTGTCCCTCTTTGGCTGAATACTGATCCTATTCTTGATTCCCTTTCTTGGGACTCGTGACTGGAGATTATTGTAAGAAAGCTGCATAGGTAATGGAAATTAAAGTGAAAAGCAAGGTTCTTTTGAGATACATCTTAACGAACTTTAACCTCTGTTGTGCTCCCAAACTAGAGATAACCCACTAGTGGTATTCTTGAGGGCTACTGTGAATGTTGTTCCAAAAAGCCACATCTATTTGATCTGCAGATGGCCCCTTCACAGGTGGGGCAGGATTCAGAATAAAGTTGGTGCAATCTAGCAGGGAGAGCATCACAGCTCTGGAGCTCATGCACTGATGCATAAATGTAGCATTCTATGCAACCTCCAAAGCAGGATGTAATATTAATGTGTAGCATTCATCCATCTCTTGCAAGTGCTTGCTGGCTTGCTTTGCTTGCTTGCTTGCTTGCTTATTTATTTATTTATTTATTTATTTATTTATTTATTTATTTATTTTAGTGAAACTGGGGACAACATTTTTACCATATCTTGATTTTTAAGTCCAGGAGTTCCCCTGCTTAAGATCACTTTTTATTTTAAGCAAGGCAGCAGTAGCAAGACTATTGCTGACTGGGAGGCAGATATACCAACCTTAGACACCCCAGCCTATTCCTGCTGCACCTGGAGAAAAGCAGCCTGTTAGAAGAGCCAGAAAGTTTGGCCAGCTAGGATTGTCCATGAAGAGAAAGAAATCTGCCACAGCTGTAGCTGTTTTTAGCTGTAGCTGTAGCAGTATTTATTTGGAGGCTCCCAGTGGTAGTGGGTTGCCACTGCTATGTGGGTGATGAGGATGAGGGTTATGGATGAATTTGCTCTTAGGTGAGAGTTTGGGGCTACTAGGGTAGCAGCGTGGGGATGTGAGTTAACCACACTTCCAAATGACAGATGGAATGTTAGAGCACTGCATCTGCAGTAAGAGCAT
Organism: Rhineura floridana; assembly: GCF_030035675.1. Classification (NCBI taxonomy): domain Eukaryota; kingdom Metazoa; phylum Chordata; class Lepidosauria; order Squamata; family Rhineuridae; genus Rhineura; species Rhineura floridana. The sequence goes on along the minus strand of NC_084480.1, from coordinate 115,001,845 downwards.
GAATGAAGCTCACAAACACGTATCCAGGGTGATTGGTGCGGATGATTCTGCTGTTTTTTATCATTTTGATTTATTTATTGTACTTATTATATGTTTCTTTTACAATAATACACTGTTCACCATTTTGGGGGCCTTTGGACCTCAAAGCAGTATATAAATAACCATAACATAACACTGAAATTTAGGAGGATTGCTGGGGCAGGTAAAATTGTCTTGTGAGCTGAATTCACACTATGGGCCTCGAGTTAATTATCTCTTAGTGGAGGAGGGGAACAATCTTTTTTCTCTGGGCTTCAGACAATTAGTCATAATGGCTTTTATTAAACTGAGCTGTGTATCGGATAAGCCAAAGACAGCATAGTCACACTCTTGCATTTTCTGTCTTGCTATTACTGCCAATAATTTGTACTCCAATGCCAATTTGTGTCCAGCGTGGACTTGAGTAAATACATTTCTGTGAAATAATTGCTAAATAATTGCTGATCTGGTACAAAATATCCAATTAATTCATGTTGTGATCCTTTCATTTTATCCTCCCTCCATCTTTTAAAAAAGATGGTAGCAGGTTGATGATGACTAACTGGAACTAATTACTTCTTAGAAGGAACTGGAGAGGGAAAATATTTTAACATTTCTAGAGTTACTGAGTAGGCTTATTGTGGCCAAGCAACTGTGTTGCTAAGTTGGTTGAATAGTTGCAGGGAACATAAGCACTCTAAATGAAGATTCTCCCATTTGAAGAGCCGTTCAGAGTGGATGCAGATTATCTATGTTATAGGAAAATTTCTAGGTATCTCCAGGGAAGGCTTGGAACATCCCCCATCTGACACCATGGCACTCCACTACCAGTCAGTGTAGACAATGATAAGCTAGATGGATCAATGATCTGACTCAATATAAGGCAGATTCCTAAGTTCCAAATATGTTTTTCTTGTCTCACTGGTTGCCATGCTTTCGTCAAAGCTGACCAAAATTAAACAAGGGTTGGTAGGAAGTGACAACAGAGCTATGGCATGTCTATTATCTATGAAAAATGTCCCCCAGAGGATGTATAAAATAACAGTAATAAATAAATCACAGAATTCAGAGAGTGGAGATAGGAGATTAGCATGGATACTTATCTCCAGCATTGCACAATCTGCCAGGAATAAACACAACTATAAGCTGTGTACCAAACCCTAGACTTCAGAAAAGATGGAAAACTTGCCTGGAATGTGGATGTGCACTGCACCTTGAGTTAAGAACGCCTGATATCTAAAGCCTCCCTTAACACTGTACTTAAGACTTTTGTTCTTTATGATAGCTGATGAGGCTATGAACCCTTTAATCTGAATAATTCTTTTGTGGCTCAAGAGTCAAAGATGTCTCCTGGAGGGTAATTGATTACTGGGAAGTCCCTAACTATCCAGACAATAAGGGTCCCTTTATATTATCACATCAAATATAATTCTGCAAGGAATTTTCAACCTCTGTTGACTTTGTTACCGACTGGTCCGGGCCATCATCTAGAGCAGTGAGAGGTAGAAGGTAGATGAGGTGGATCTCTTAGTGATATCAGTGAATCAGCAAGGGTTTCTGAATACCAATTGTTCAACAGTAGTAATAATAAAGCAATATCTTATTGGGCAGTTGAAATGAAAAAAATAATAACCAGGAATGGATTTTTGTATGAAGGTACGGTGAGCTTAGCTCAGTTCTGGCTTTGAGAACAAATTCCTCAGCTCATCTTGTTCTCAGAGGTACCTTGTTCAAGCAGATTTGATAACACTGAAATCTGACTACCCTGATGGGCTAACAGTTGAGCAATGTTTCACTTCTTTAACAAATAGAGTGGGGGTGCAAGGGAAAGAAAGATGGTAGGATTCAAGGTTGTCTGGATTCTCTACTGCCATGTGATGAAAGACAGCCATTATTCAAATGCTCAGATGTACACTCTGTGACAATGTTGCACATATTTTTAAAAACATCCATTCCATCCCATTCCTGCATTTTTATTTTAAAAAATATGTATTTAAATGAACATTTCGTCTCATTTTGTTTAGGGAGTATGCAATGAACACCAGATTCAGTTCAGATCCCAATTTGGCGATTTGAAAAGTGGCATCAGTTGTAGACAGCCCACTAAGCTCTGACTCTCAATCAGAACCTTGATTTGAGGCAACTGTAACTCCATGTCTCCCTTTCACTGTTATGGGAAAATTAAAAACAACAACACAGGTATAAGTTACTCCTTTGACTTTTAACAGAATTAGGTGAAACCTGCAGGCAACTCGGAGGACACTCACTTTGACGAGCTCTAAACCTCTCTGAATCTGTCTAATTCAGCTCAGTATTCAGGATTTATCCAAACCAAATACACACTTTTTGCTTGGTACATTTTTGAACCCAAAACTGTGTGAAACCCCCAAAATAATGTTATTATCATGTTAGTCAGGGTATGTGGATCCAGTCAGTTCATACTGGAATTCACAAAAATCAAATTCATGAAGCCTCCCTAGCTCACTACTTTCCCTTATGTTTATTCATGGTCATGTTGCATGTTGCAGGGGTAAGATGTACCTCATATTCATTGCTGGATTTATTTATTTAAAATATACAACCTGGACTGGAAAAAAATATCCCATGCTTTTAGGGAGACAAGTCCAGGGGATGGGAAAAGTCAGATTTTATGATAAATTGTGGTTTGTGATCCACATTATTGCTGCTTAATTATTTTGTGGTTTCTTTGACTGGTTTCTGGAATCTATTTTTCCCTTTGGGCCTAAAATTAAACAGCAAACCTCTTAATGGATCTGCACAATTTTTTTGCATGAAAGTTGCTCTGCAAGTAGTTTAGAGACAGAGAAGGTGATTACACACTTCATAGATTCCCTATTAAAGCACCTTTAGCCTGCCTCCATCTTAAATTAGTGTTCCGTTGGGACTCTGGGAGGCAGTTGTAATTCTTCTCTTGACTAAATTCTCCACATTCCCAATTAGTTTTAAACCGAAGTGGTTAGATCAAGATCTTTGCATCTTTCATTTAATCTCAAATTGGGATCACTTTGCATGATATTTCTTAGTGATAAATTAATTTGAATTCAGAGAATTTTCTGTCTTGGCAGGCTAGTTTATAAAATGTTTTAGGACAAGCGGATCCAGACCCTAACATTCCCAGTTATGCTTAATTACAATGACAGTAATCTCTTGTAAGCATTGTTTGCAATAAGAAGTTTATTAATATTGTTAACTGTTAGTTGTTAGTATCACAACTATTTCACCTACTTTTACGGCATTCAGTTTGCTACAACAGTGTTAAATGTTACAAGCTCACTAATATTTATGATAACTCACTTTTCCCCACATATCAGTTTTTGTTATTTATCTGTGGCACACCAATAACATGAATGTTAAAAAAAAAGCACTCGGATACTTTTTTTAAAAAAAATATCTGCTTAGTGTATGGATTCAATTCTTACTAGCCATTTAGAATTAACTTACTTGCCTTAGGGTGCAAATCTTATGCTCCCTGGGGAGGTGGCTGAAAGACCATAGGATGCTATGGAGTTTCTTCTCTGCTGACAGAGAGGATGGGTTGCCACTGGAGTGGGAGATCTGCCCTTACAGCAGTGGAAAGCTCTGCCACTGTTGCTGTTCTGATGACAGCGCCTGTCCTGTTCTGATCCAAAAGAGGAGTCCATGGGGCAAAGGGGAAAGGCGGGTCAATTGTCATAACATCAAGGACAGCTCCTAGTGAGCAATTTGCCCAGATGAGGTCTGGAGGTGAACTGAGGCCCTTTGTGTGTGAAGGTCCTGCCTCAGGTTCTATGGACCCTGCTGCTGTGGCATCTGGTTCAATGGAGGGCCCTGCTTTGTTGCTTCAGGTTCAGTGTACCCCTCATCTATAAAATCACACTTAGAGCCAAGAATCTGGTCTAGCTACTCATCTAGTGGCATTGTAGCCTTTGACTCAGTGTACTGTTCACTGCTGGATTGCAGGGTCATGACAGTACTAGAAATAGAGAAAGCTGGGGGGGGTATCAGGGGAGGCCATGGATCCACAAGATCCCACCCTGCTCCTGATTTATATTGATGTACAGTATGCATGCAGAATATCTCCATGCGATATGATGTGGAACCCTGGCCCAATTAGAATCCTCCAACATTTGGAGGCATTCTACATGTGTACATCAGTATGGGCAGAAAGACTCTGTACATGTTTGCCATATGTGGATATGGTAGAAGTGCGTGGCCACTGCGAGCACGGGTGGCCTGGTTGACCATAAGGTCTCACAAGTCCTGTCACACATTCTTTCAGTACAGGGGTGGGGTAGGGCGGAGGGATTGTCTATAGTTTAGGAAAACAAGCCGACTTCAAACAATGGTTAATAATCCTGGCTTGTTTTACAAAACCATGGTTACCACTAACCACAGTTCTTAGTTCAGGCAAAACAAATAATACAGTCAGTTGAAAACTGAAGTGAAAGAGGCTTCATACAAGTTTTGAGGACTGTTTTAAAATAAAACCGTTTTGCAATATAATTCTAGATTTTATACAGGGAATGAAAGGCCAAACAGCATCAAGAAATCCCAAACAATTCTCCTGTGTATGTTCTGTGGGGATATTACAAATGTGGACTCCCAATTAGCAGCAACTTTTCTCACATAGTGAAAATATGTATTGCTCAGTGATGGGGGGGAAAAAAATCCCAAACATGGATAGAATGGTTGAGAAAAACTTGGGAAACAGTAATAATGATTAAAAAATGACACACAACAGCATTGCTGTATGCATAATTTTCAAAATAAGTTTTTAGAAAGATGGAACAATTTTGGAATGGTAAAGTGACATATGAAATAGTCCTGTTTAATTCATTTACACTAATATAGTAATCTACCAGTATGATATATAGATATTATTTCTCTTTAATATATTTTCTATTTTTTCTTTTTCCTTTCCCCCCTTTTCTCAATGCTCTTTTATTACAGGTTTTGTAATACACACATATAAACAATTGCTTTGTTTCTGAGCACACAGTATGTTAATGTAATATTTGTAATTTAATTAAAAAAGAAAAAAGAAAACAGAATGAGAGCTTCTACAATCTTGCAGTTAGTGCTAGAAGAGGAACGCTGTGCAATTATGTGGCTCAGCCACGCTTATTTCTGTAGTGCTAAACTATGGGTTTAGTGTTTTTATCTGAGAACCATCACTCTCTGATGGCCTAACCTACTTCACAAGATTTGTGTTAGAATAAAAAGTTGTTCTGAATTCCTTGAATGGGATCAACAATGTAATAAATGATTATGAACTGAAATAAGTGAAAGCCCCTTGAGGTAGAAATTAAAGGTTTATTTTCCTCAAAGGCCATAATCAGTTGTTTGATTTTATACCCAAGTAGGACAGCTCTCCCTTGTTTTTGTTTTGTTTGAAACAGTAAATTCCTAGTCTATCACCAATCCCACACCTGGTGCACCATGGACCAGTTCTGAAAATTCCCTTTGTTTCTGGGTCATGCACTGAATTGCAGTCATAGTATTTTTACCTTGGCAGTTACCAAATATACATATTTTGTATGTGCATAAAATCCTACACACTAAACAAGCCAGTCTGAGGACAGGCTGGGAACTGGAGACACACAGAAAGGCCTGCTCCCTCCCTGCATGATGGCATCAGGATGCCTCCTATAAGCCTGATGGAAAAGCAAGATCTATTACACTGCTGATGCTTTGAACTCCTCCATCTTATATTTAGGCTGTGAATGATTGTAAATAAACCGTATTTCATAAAGACACCATAGATGCCGCTGACCTTTCCAAGGAAGCCAAACCCGGGGCAAGCACAGGGATCCCTCGAGATCTCTTACCACTCAGAGATTGGGGTGGCATGCAACAATACGTAGAGAATAAAGGAAACAGAAAGTGCTGTTGAACATGTGCAGAGTGCCTTTCCCTCCTCTCACCATATTTCCTGGGACTGAGGTAATAACTTTCAAAAGTCAGAGGAACAGCTGGAAGGGACACACAATCCTAAAGTAAGACAAAATCCTGATAATGTGTCTCCCTCCCCAGTCAGCTAAGTTCTGGTTAGATGGAACATCCCCAGCAGTGGATCCTCCTTTCTGCTTCATCAGCCCAATGTGATCTGAGAAGAGCCATATACAGAAAGACCTGTTCTTCTGTGCCTCCAGGCCTATCTTTAGGATGGCTGCCCATGCTGCAACAATACAAACCCTGCTTGCTTGAGAGTAAGTGCCATTGAATTCAATACGACTTACTTCTGAATAGACATAGGGCTGCTGTGCAAGACATCTAATGCCAATTTGGGATACACTACTTTACCCCACAAATCCTAGCATGCAGCAGCAGATATATGAAGACACATATGCATGCAATGATCTTTTTGCACACTGCAGAAGAATGGTGCTTAGCAGAGGAGCCCCAGAAGCACAATACATTTAGAAAAGGGGGGAAGGACTTCAAAATCCTGGAGAAACTGCAGATTATAGGAGCTGTTGCTTTATGAAACAATGGGAGCCCTGCAGGAAGCAAACAGCCACTGCCTCAAGGGAACACAGAGTCAAAACCCAGTCTTATGTATGAGATTTACAGGGTAATCATATCCATGTTTACTCGGAAGGAAGTTTCACTGGGTTCAATGGACCTTGCATCCAAATGACATAACTTGGATGCAAGGTACATTGGTTAACAATAGATATTCACAGCTGTGAAATTTGGTGTCAGTGATTGCCACTTGCATTTGCATGAAGTTAATCTGGTCCTGAAAATGAGCAAATATGCAGAACAGCAGCAGTTTCCACACCCATCCTTCAGAGTAAACATGCATAGGATCAGGCTGTATGCTATGGTCCTCAGTATGGTATCAGCTTAGCCATTCCTGATCTTTAGTCTGTTTATCTCCACCAATCTAGAAAGAATGATCTTTTTAAAAAATATATTATTTTATAAATGAAGAAATTCTAAGACATGTGTGAGGGCATCACACACTGGTAGAGAGAGCTTGTGAATGCTGATGGAATGGGACCGATGAATAGCCAGCAGGTAGACGACACAGGACTTTATGAAGAAGTGGGAAAGGCCAAAGATGGCACCAGATGAGGCTTGGAATGTGCCAAGTGCTGGACCAATTAAGGGGTTCACAAAGACCCCTCCAAAGACCCCTCCATGTGAGAGATCTAGCAAATTTGGAGGTGGCAGATACTGAGTCTACATTTTGTAGAGGTGCAAAAAACCCTACACACTCATTAGCTGCTTTAAAAAGGATCAAGTGGTCCATAATGCCTTCCAGGAGCCCTGTGCATTTGATTGAATTTTCCCCTTTTATAGGGTTGCCATTTCAGCATTATATATGTAGTTAAATCAAATCTCTCTCTTCACTTTGGGAAATGCAATCATTTTGAATTCATAGCTTCATCATATCCTTTAGAAGATAACTAAAGCTTAGTTATGTGTTATGGATATCACAAAGTTGATATCTTTCCCCTCTGGACCCCTTATACTTATTACTTGCCCATATATACAGCCAGTCTAATGACAGTCAAGGCATAAAAACAAATCAGCTGACAATCCCATGAGCAGCAACCCTCCAGAATCATATTGGTAATTCAGAAGAACATCAGAAAACAAATTCTGTGTGCGAGTCATTTATGCACATTATTTCCATGCATATCCAATCATGGGAATTGCTCACAGGGGAGTTCTTGTGTCTGGTAGTCACAATGTGTGAAGCAGTCATAAGTATTCCAATGTGTCCTATAATTTGTAGTCCTCCCTCCATGCTTAATATGTGTCTTCATTCTTTGCAGGATGTGTATGTGTGTATATGCTCACAAACATTTTTGCTCAGCTTAAGTACCTTCCCAAGCTAGTTTTTTTTTTTGGTGGATCTTCAGAAATTAATCACTGCCATTGAATTGTTAAGGAGAAAAATAATGAGACATTGATGAATGCCTATAATTTATGCACAGCGTATAAAAATCAGATTATGCAGAAGCAAACTTAAAAAGATATCACTACAAAGGGCGATCATCAAAGATACAAAGAACAATTCACAATAATACAAAAGAATTGAAATTATTTAAGAACATTAGAACACAAGAAGAGCTCTCCTGGATCAAAGTCCAGCATCATGTTCTCACAGTGGTCAGCCAGATGCCCATGGGAAGCCTACAGGCAGAACCTGAATGCAACAATGCACTCTCAACTTGTGATTTCCAGCAACTGGTGTTCAGAGACATACTGACTCCATCAGTGAAGTTAGAACATAACCGCTTGTAGCCATTGATAGTCTTATCTTCCATGAGTTTGTCTAACGTCCATTCAAGTCGGTGGCCATCACTACAGCTGGTATTCAACTAATGTGAAGTCAGTACAAGGATTTCTTCTTGTGTAGTAGTACTTTCTGCCCTTTCTTCCCCCTGTGTACACCCTGTGCCTTCCCCAAATCTGCTCTAGAGGGTTGGAGGAACCCCTACAACAGATTTAAAGGGCATGCTGGGCAATGAGGGGAAGTCTTGGAGGCAAGCAGAAATCATAGTGCTGATGGGGCTATGACTTGCCACTACACAGGTACCACCCTTTATCTTGTGGGAGTGAATTCCATAGTTTAACTACCTACACACTGTGTGAAGAAGTACTTTCTTTTGTCTATTTTGAATTGTCCAACATTGAGCTAATAATTATGCAAGAGGGGGGAAAACATCTCCCTAATATTATGAAAGAGGGTGAAAAACTTCTCCCTGCTATCTTTCTCTACAACATATTTTTTATATCTCTGTCATGTCCTATTTAGTTCTTTTAACTAATAGAAATACCAGGGGATAGATGGATATCTATAAATTGTACCCAGTGCAATAGCATCACTAACCCTTGGAATGCAGCCATGTGGAGGAAGTAACTTAGAACTCAGTAGGTCCCTAGATAAAGCCATCACTTCTTGGCAGAAATTCACATCATAGCTTTAGATTTTCAGCCATTCTGCTTGTAGGTATCACTAACAAGAATATCAGATATCATGCCAGATAAACCATTATGTCCTGTGCATAGTTCCATAACATGTGACAGTTGGCCTACTTCATGTTGAACATTTGCCCAACTCCTGTCCATTTCCTGTTCAAGGAAGCATCCTGCAAATTGTACCCATAAAATACAAGAGTCTCTTTCAAGTTAATGGCTGTGCTCTCTATATAGATTTTGTATGATTACATTAAAAATAAAGGAAATGTCTCCATGTTATTAGGGAACTCTCACTGGGTCTTTAATTAGGATAGCAGTTCCTCTTAGGTTTTCAAATGATGTCACATATAAAGAAATGGTTGGGAAATTTGATATATGCAAATTCCAATATAAACTGACCTTATCTGCACCTTCCAAACTAATGTGTGAATCTGAAAAGTTATTCATTTAATTTTGCACTTACTGAATATTCTAACACAGTTATCTGCTCAAAAATATATTTTAAAAAATCAATTTTGAAAAGGGTACTTTGAGAGACAGTGTGTTTTAAAACATGTACTTAATGCACTTTTGAGTAGATTTTACAATGCACAGATTATTGTGGAGACAGGATGTAATAGACATATGAGTAAACACATACAAAGATGACATAGACTGGAAATAGACTGGCTTGCCTATCTTTAAAGAGAGCCCTCAGACTTCTTTACCTTATTGTAGCAACTCAAGTTTCAGTGACAACAGAAGCTGATAAGATTCCACAGCTAGTCTGAGGTGTTCTGAGAAAGCACTAAGGATAACACCCAATGTTTTGATCATGGTTAGGATATAGAGGGAAATCAATTGTTGGCTCACTGATTCACCTGAAAAAATCAACCAGTCACTGGTGGGGATGGAGGAGAAATTTGATTCAGTTTGAATTTGAAGCAAAATTGCACTTTCCAAAACAATATGAGAACCAAAATGCAGCTATTAAAGATTATCAATAATTACAGATCACCAGTAAAACACACATTTCAACAAAGTATATCTCAAGCTCCTCCAAATGAATTATAAATTCTAATTTCTTAAGGAAAAGTCATAATCAGATTTCAGCTTGAATGATGAAGAGTGCTAGTCTTTTGCAGTAGAAAGTCAAATTGCTGACCTTCTAACAACAATATATAACTTGTTTCCAAGATCAGCCTCCACACCTGAGGACTAGAAAGTGGTCAACTTAACACCATTTTCTTTTTAAAAAGTGATCAAGAGGGGATCCAGGAAATTACAGGCTAGGTAGTTTTAACATCTGTTCCAGGACAACATGTGGAAAACATGATTGCATATAGAATTACCAAGCATATAGAATAATAAGTCTTGCTGAAGAAGAAACAGCATGGCTTCTGCAAGGGTAAGTCCTGTCTCACGAAACCTTTAGAATTATTTGTGAGTTTCAGCAAGCATATAGACAGAGATGACCCAGTTGACATTGTGCACTTAGATTTTCAAATAGCTTTTGATTTCTGAATAAGCTTAGCAATCATGGATAAGAGAAGTGGTCCTCTTATAGATCAGTAACAAGAAGCAGAGTGTAAGAATTTTTTTAAAAAAGTTCTCCCAATGGAGGGACATATAAAGTGAAGTCCCTAAAGGATCAGTATTGGGACCTGTGCTTCTTAACTTGTTCATAAAGTATCTAGAGTTAGTGGTGAGTAGTGAGGTAGCCAGGTTTGCTGACGCTACCAAATTGTTCAATGTGATTAAAACAAAAAGGGAAAATGAGGAGCTCCAAATGGATCACTCCAGACTGGGTGAATTGGCAGTAAAATGGCAAGTGAAATTCAATGTAAGTAGTGGCGGTAACGCAGCTGAAGCTCTGCTCACGGCCAGAGTTCGATTCCAATGGAAGGAGGAAGTTGAATCTCCGGTAAAAGGAGTCAAGGTCCACTCAGCCTTCCATCCATCCATGGTCGGTAAAATGAGTACCCGGCATACGCTGGGGGGTAAAGAAAGGCCGGGGAAGGAACTGGCAATCCCACCCCATATAAATGGTCTGCCTAGTAAACGTCACAAGATGTCACCCTGAGAGTCGGAAATGACTCGCACTATAAGTGCGGGGACACCTTTACCTTTAGTGAAAAGTGATGCACACTGAGGAGGAAAAAAATCCTAATCTGTTTGTTGCCAAAAATGTATTAGGAACTCACACACCCCAGATTACTTTTCTTATGTATGGCTGGCCTAAGATATTTCTCAACTGACAGGAAAATGACATGATAGAACATGATAGGGATGGAACATGACATGCACACACAGAAGGTAGAGCAGGGGTGATAACAGTTATCAGGCTGAGGGCCACATTCAGACCTCTGGCTCCTGCATGTCAAAGTAGGTACGGCCAAAATATAAAAGTGGGTATGGCTAATTTTTAATTTTTTTTGAAAGGGTCAGATTGGGGGGTTATAGTACCTTTTGGTCTTACAGAATCATGGCAGTAATGGTCAGTAAAATTACTATTTTAAAAATACCTTTAAAAATGGACAATTTGGGGGAGGGGCTTGGGGGGGCTGAAAGCCCTTTCAGTATCATAATACCACAGTGGATTACTGATGGGAGCAGTCAGTAATTTCAATAAAGTTTTAATTTTTATTGGAAAAATAGAGGGTTGTTTGCAGGCCAGAAAAAAAAAACTTTTGAAGTAATGACATCACAGTGGGGGACCCATAGGAGTAGTCAATTAAAAAACATTAAAATGACAAAATTGGGGAGGTGTCTTGGGCAGGTGTATAAACATCCAATTGGGTTTAACCACCCTAAGTTAGAAGAAGAGAACTGGAAATATGAGGCTTCTAGTATGTGGTATCTGAAATAGTACCTTCCTCTTTATAGTAAGGCTAAACCTGCGACCTTTGTAGGCAAAGTATTGAGTAATACTTTTACTTACCAAATAAACTCCTTAAAAGCTACATTAGATTAATTGTATCAGCCAAGCCAATTTGATTGAGACCGAGGAAAACAGTCAGATGTAACAATTCTGCACTGAAAACACTTCTTTTCTTTCTTTCTTTTGACTGATTCTCCCTTCCACCCATATAAAAAGCTTCTTGTATAAACTACAGTATTAGCTTAGGCTGTGAACATTTCTTCCTACATTTTCTTACCTGCTAAGAAAATATTCTGCAATAAAAAAAAACAATCCAAAGAGGCATTATTTAAAAAGTACAAGATAAGCAATTTTGATAACAAGCAGATGTGTAAATGTTTAATGCTTTGCACTGTTACTGAGTGCAGCAGCACAGTCTTTTCTGGCGCTGCCCTAGATTCCCTTCCCTTTGTTCTAGCCATACATCTTTCAACACTCTCGTGGGTGCTGCTTTAATTTGGAAGAGAAGGGGGTGGAAGAGTTACAATGAATTTCCATAGGAGAGGGGTAGAATAACTCCATGCACCATGTGGTGTGCGTCACCTTTGTCTGAGAAACACACAGTATGAAGCGTGTGCAAAGCTATATATACAGAATCTTAGCACAAAAAACGTTTTTTAAACAAACCAAACAAATGTGGGCCATGTGTTTCTTTTAAGAAAAACATATTTTTTTTTGCATGGGGGGGGGAAATGACACCAGCATCAACATTTTACGAAGTTAGCCCCCTTCTTGCTTTGGCTTATTTTTTGAGACTGTTTTCTTAGAGGCTTTCATCCCTCCACCATTCGACATGTGGCTAGGAGGCTTACTTTTCTTTTGGAAATAGGCTCAGTTGTGCCTGTAATTTGTTTATCTCTTTGCTGTACATCTCAAACACTTATCTTGCATAACTGCTTTTCAGACAGGATGCCTAGGAGACTATAATTCTGTAGCATACTTAAGATGATGTTGGCTAGAAGAATGGTATTTTTAAACAAAACAGAGTAACTCAGAGCCCTACAGACTTGCTGGCACAAGGTATTAATTATTAAGTGTTAATTAATTCAATAACACCTTTGAACATGGTAGTAGCTTTCCGTGAATTAATTCTTTGGATATATTATTAAACCCGTCTGTTAATTTTAACTGGAGGCTCCCAAGGAATTCAGTTTCCACTATTTGTAATTTAATTTTGGAGTCCAATCATCAGACTCAGCTTACATAGCTGCCCACCTGAAGACAAGGGTACTTCCAAGATATTAAAATCTATAATGAATCATTCTATGTACTTTACTACAAGATGACACCGTGGGAACCAGTCCTCATATAATTGCCAGCACATTGCTGTGGGAAACTGTCCACTTAAAAAGAAATAAATACCAAAAGCCTCTCCAAAACTGTGTCTCTTCTCGTGAAGAACAAAAAGGTGTTATGTCTTAGGGGACTAAGGTGCATACTGCAACATTAAAAGACAGAGGGCACTCCAGTTGCATAAAATCATAAAGGAAGATGCTATAATCGCTTGCCAGATTATATGAAAACTGACAGTATTCAAAGGGAAATGTCAAGCAAGAGGAAGTCTCCTTGCTTCTCTTTTGTGATTTCCCCCTCCCCATTTCTCACTTGTTATCTTCTCCCTGGTCCTTTAATGTTAAGGGGAGGGAGGAGAATCAATACACCGATGCTTCCAACTTCACAAATTATCTATTTTGATTAGGAAGCATTTGTGCTCTAAAAGGCTGTGCATGGCCTCCAGCTGCAGCAAGAGTAGCTGTTCTTGAGTGTTAAAGGCAAAGGGCAGCTGTTAATGTTCTCTTCTTTTTTAACAAAAGGATTAGAAGCAACTGAGAAGCAACTAGCATGATGTGTACAAATCAATTCCATGCTTTGAATACATCATGAGTCATCCATATTTAGAGAGATAATAAAATGTTACTCTGAAGAGAGACATTTTCCCTTCCAAGCTCACTCCTTTGTGTCTGTGAATATTGTTAATGTAGATCTACTAATTCTGATACGTTACTGAGCAAATATCCGCAGCGTGGTCTTGGGAAAGTGACTTTCACTGTTTTACTGCAACATGAACTACTATAGGCAACAGCATCCTTTGTAAGAGGCATGAAGTGAACACAGAAGTAGGCTTTTGCCTATGAATACTGAGGGCCATGTGACACATTGTGCCGAATGAGATGGTTGAGTGAAACAGAATTATCAACTGCCTCGCTTCAGGTGAAGATGAGGCGGATATGTTTTTGAATGCTACCCATGTTAACAAAACAACACCATCTCCCTGTACATCATAAATTAGCACACCTGAGAAAGGGCTCTGAGAAACTTTTTATTTCTAATGTGGTAGTTTTTCTGATTGTGTCATGAGCTCTGTATCCAGCAGTGATCCTGACTCAGGGTTGGAGGCTCTAGGGGCAACAGATACGGAGCTAGGTCAGGGCTCAGAGCTGACTGCTGAAGATATGGAGACCATTGCACCTGAAGCTCTTGGACAGAATCTTCTGGAGAAACTTCCCGGGTCCTATAGGTCCTGAGCCTAGACTTTCATGTGCATCTTCTTCTCAGCCTAGAGAACCAGATGCCTCCTGCCACACATCACCAGTCAGATGGAGCAGGAGCACACCACAGGGGAGACTGTGGAACAGAGGAGGAGTGTCTGTCATTAGGCCAGATGGTTGGCCCTAATCCCGTCTTTCATCCATTGAATTTGCAGACATGTGGCCTTCTTCCATTTTAGCCCCACAATAACCCCGTGACATAGATTAGACTGGAAGACAGTAAGTGGCCCAAAGTCAACCTGTGAGCATCATGGCTGAGTGCAGAATGTGGGTCTCATAAATCTAAATCTGACACTTTGTCCACTACACCAAATCTCCAGTGACTCACCTGCATTTGTGCTAGGCAGGCCTTGCAGAGCAACACTGGAAAGGCAGAGCTCTTTTTTCATAATCCTAGTGAGGGACTTATAAGTCATTCATTGCCTGAAAATCATGATACTCATCATTTGAGGCCATGTTTATATCCTCATGTTTTCTAGTGTCCTACCCCAGATCTGTTAATGAGCCGATAAATTTAGATTAGATATTCATTCCCTTAATCATGTCAGTATCTACAAAGTAGACTTCTGACAGTGTTATCAGCATGAAAAACACAAAAATGAATTTTAAAAAACCTTTAATGGAAAACAATAACTTTCAGAGCTTGGATCTGCCATTCAGGTATACCATACTAAGGCTCGGGACATCAAGATTATGGTAAACAGAGAAAGGAAGAAGAAACAGAAATAAAAAGAGCAAAAAGATATATTGGATACAGGACATGGAAATGAAGGGAGCGAGACATAGAACAGGAGGGCCAGCCCTACCCTTAGACAGAATGAGGGGGCAATATAAAGCAGAATATTTTGTGTTGGGGGATACCATTATATGGCAGCAAATGGTATAATTAATTATTATATTTGTATCTGTGAGTGGTGTCGATGCCATTGGATTTTCTGTCTCAAGCACCAAAATGTCTTGATCTGTCTATAGACTATGTATCGTAAGTGATATGGGTCTCACAGTTATAGTAAAATGTACCCTAAATGTTTACTAAACTTGAATTTATATAAGGAAGCAATTTTAGCAGCTAAATCAGAAGCCAAGGATTAGAAGAAAATGACTGATTCTTAGGAATAAACAGTGAAGAGAGAGAGAAAAAGGGAACACATTACAGGATAAGGGGAAATGCAAAAATCATCATTGATAGCACGTAATAAGCTTTCTAAAACTTTATAATTGTAACACATTGAACTTGGTACTTTGGAGCCAAGACTTACCATAAAGAATGTGATTGGTGATTGAGGATAGTATTAAAATGAATCATGCCACTATGATATGCAGATGCAATGGAACAATTTAACAACAATTAATTATAAGACTACACATTTATAGGTAATCAACATTTTGCCCATTCATACCCAATGCAAATGCCATCACAATCTGATTCTCAAAACTCTGTAGCAGTGCAAACTCTTTTTATACAGATACACTTGCATTGGTAGAACAGTCTGGTAAGTTCAACCTAAGGAAATA
This sequence comes from Rhineura floridana, assembly GCF_030035675.1. Classification (NCBI taxonomy): domain Eukaryota; kingdom Metazoa; phylum Chordata; class Lepidosauria; order Squamata; family Rhineuridae; genus Rhineura; species Rhineura floridana. The sequence continues at coordinate 114,985,927 of NC_084480.1, read as the reverse complement.
AACTCACTTGGAGATTTGCATAATCATAAATGTTATCAGAGAGAGAATTAAATAAATGTTTAAAGAACGTAGATTTGGCTCTAGGGAAGGTGGGAGGGAGGAGGACTCAGTTTCTTCAATATATTCAACATTTCTTTGAATGTTAGGGCCATTTTGAACATTGTGAGAAATCAGTGAGAGAACATATACAAGTGACCCACCCATCCTCACTCTGTACTTCTGGGTATCATTAAAACAGCAGATGTGCTTATCTTTTCAGTAGGAAAATAACTACACGTATGTGGACACAGTTCATGCATTTATTTCAAGGAAGAGGAAATGTGCAAGTTCATCCTTTGTATGATCTTCAGAATTATTCTATTATCTCTTCTTCTTACCATTTGAAGTACCCCTCAGCTGATTGGCCCAACTGGCTTTGAAGAAAGGCTGCTCTATGGTCAAGAAACCAACAGATGTTAATCCCTGTAAGAAATACAGACCTGCCCATATCCTCTTGCAACTTTCTTTTCTCTTTCATTCTGGGTATTTACTGGAATTGGAAGTGCAGAGCCATCTCCAAATGATGCTCATGAATTATTTCACCATGCTTTTGCTGGATCCCACAGCAAATAATTATCAACTGGAGAATGAAAGAAGGATAGGAATTATTGCCTAAGAATCCTACCAAGTTAAACATTTTTTTTTAAAATAGAAGGTACTCCTCAGAACTGCAGATCTCCATTATCCTGGCTTGGTTGTAACAGAAAGACTAGAGGTATCTTAGACACTTTGACTAGCACCGGAATTGCCCTTAACCCAGAGGTAGCCAAGTTGGTGTCAGGGATGATGGGAACTGTAGTCTAGCAACAAATGGAGGCCTATAGGTTCCCCATTTCTGGTTTTAAACCTTCACCCAGAGCTTGGAAAAGTTACTTTTTTGAACTACAACTCGCATCAGCCCAATCCAGTGGCCATGCTGGCTGGGGCTGATAGGAGTTGTAGTTCAAAAAAGTAACTTTTCCAAGCTCTGCCTTCACCAATATACAGGAATTCCTCAGTAAGCAAGTCAAGTTGGAAAATGGTCTCATAAGAAATCATTCAATAACCTATGATTTAGCCTTTAAAGAGGTGCTTTTGATATGCTGTGCTCCAAGCACAGCTCCAGAGTAATACCTGCCTTCTGTTCCCTGTTTGGCATGGGTTTAAATGATGACAGTATTTAAATGATGGACACAGACTCTCCAGTTATAATCTAGTAACTGTCTTTTAAAATAAATATTCAATATTTTGGACACCCAGTCATCCCTAGTCTATCATTTACATAAACAATAGGAAAGTAAGATGTTTGCTGATACTAACAGCAGTTTTCCAGATTCTCTGAACTTCATTTTCTTACCAGCAGTGAGAGGTGAGGTGAACTCAATCTATTGAGACTATTGGCATAGTTCTCTTAGATTTGGCATCTTCATTGTTGGTCCTCTGTGGAATACTGACTGCTGAGCAAGAGATTTATAAACATTTGTGATTCCAATTAAGCCATAAAAATTTATGATTAATTATGCTTTGTATTTTTGTGTTGCACTATGGAAGATACCTTATTTGTAACATTGTTCTATATTACTGACATTGTTAATGTTTTTCCTGAAAGAGTTTTGTTCTGCATTTGGTATGGTTTTTATTATTATTTTTGGTATATTTTGAAGAACAAAGGATATATTTCTGGAAAGACCTTTTTGTGTAAGATATCTGATAAAAATATGTCAGCCTTTTGTTCCTAAGTCTATTACTACAAACTTTTTTTTTTATTAAAAAAAGAAAAACTCCAACTATAGCAATTATCCAGAACTAGAGAATTAAATAATTCTCTCACACATGAATTAGGATATGGTCAACTGAAAACGTAGCCTCATTGCAGGCCATCAATCTATGTAACTATTATGTAAACCTTAGTATATTCCTTTAAATAGGAAAGGATTTTCAGCAAGAAAGCTGCACCAATTTATTGAAGAACGACTTAATTCAGACTTCTCAGCCAGGCAAGGAAGTTGGGGTCAGACCAAGAGTTTAGCCACAACACTAAGCAAGGAGATTCTTACCAAGATATATCAGTGGACAAGCACTGAGTCCTTTGGGACAATGGGCTTCACGGAGAGCCTTATGGCCACACCTCTTCTGGGAACTGCTCAGGGCCAGGATCTAAAGCATCAGTGGGTTTGCCTGCTCCTCCTGAATAGTCTTGACTATTGCTAAAGTTAAGCAGCTCTGAAAGCAGAAGTAACCTTGGTTCAGGAAAAACAGACAACATGGAGTACTTAGGCATCCATCCTTTGATTATCTCCATACTAAAATGCATGGATATGCAAGACATACACATATTGGGTAATGGGTCATGTGCACCACTGCCACTGGACCAGACTTGGTCCACCTCTAACATATGTATGCCCTATCTATATTTTCATACAATACCAAAGTACAGAAGAGCCATTTCGTTGACACAGTTTAACCTTTTACCCTCCAAGATCCTAGACAGCAGATTTGCCAAAGTTCAAGTATGGTTGCTGTCCTTGCATATCACCTAGAGCTTGAAACATTCTCTCATGTGTCCTTATAGTGTGGATAAGGAGTTTGAGAACACATACTTTATCCCTTTATGGGGTGGTTTCCTGGTTATCACTTAGATACCCTTTTGAATTCCTTCCTTAAGGGGTCTAATAAATCTATTACTGAACAGATGGCAAAAAAAATCTGAATATTGTCATATCTCTCAGGCAATATTCTGAAATTTCCTGTGTTTATAAGTTGAATGAATGGATATTTATTTTTACCCTGCCCTTTTTCCAAAACTGGAACTCACGGCGGCTTACAAATAAAAACTACACATAGGTAAAAAAAACATACAAAAATATACAATTAAAATAGAATTAAACTATTTGCGACATTAAAACCATGAAACATACACTTAAGATACTAAGACAATTTAAAACATTAAGAATAGGACCATAGAACAGTACAACAGACCTTATGAGGCCCTATCTTATAATAATAATAATAATAAAATTTAATTTATGTGTCACCTATCTGGCCATTGGCCACTCTAGGCGACGTACATGTAACAATTAAAACAAAATACAATAAATACAATAATGCAATGCAAAAACAATACAGCAGCAAGAACAATATCAATATAGGGTTAGAGGCATTTCAGTCACAACGGTTAACCCTCCCCGGAAATCCCAAAGGCCTGTTGAAAGAGCCAGGTCTTTATGGCTTTACGAAATACATTTAGGGAAGAGGCGTGCCATAGATCTTGTGGGAGGGAGTTCCATAGAGTGGGGGCCACCACTGAGAATGCCCTCTCTCTAGTTCCCACCAATCTAGCTGTTTTTGTCGGCGGGATTGAGAGAAGGCCCTGTGTGGCTGATCGTGTCGGACGGCATAATTGGTGGTGTTGAAGGCGCTCCTTTAGATAAACTGGGCCGAGACCGTATAGGGATTTAAAGGTTAATACCAACACCTTGAATTGGGCCCGGAAAACAACTGGAAGCCAGTGTAGATCGAACAACACTGGTGTGATGTGATCCCGGCGGCGACTATTCGTAAGTAGTCGAGCCGCCGCATTTTGTATAAGTTGTAATTTCCGGGCTGTTTTCAAGGGTAACCCCATGTAGAGCACATTACAGTAATCCAATCGAGAGGTGACCAGGGTGTGTACTACTAGTGGGAGCTGATGAACAGGAAGGTAGGGCTGCAGTCTTCATATGAGGTGTAGTTGATACCAGGCTGCCCGGCTCACTACCGAAATTTGAGCCTCCATGGACAGCCTGGAATCAAGTACAACCCCAAGGCTGCGGACCTGATCTTTCAGGGGTAAACTCACCCCATTGAATTTCAGGTCAGCATCTCCCAAACTTCTCTTGTCCCCCACGAGTAGCACCTCGGTCTTATCGGGGTTCAACTTCAGCTTGTTCCTTCCCATCCATCCACTCACAGATTCCAGGCACTTGGACAAGGTCTCCACAGCCAACTCTGGTGAAGATTTAAACTAGAGATAGAGCTGAGTGTCATCCGCATATTGGTGACACTGCAGCCCAAATCTCCTAATGATTGTCCCCAGCGGCTTCATGTAAATATTAAATAGCATGGGAGAGAGGATAGAGCCCTGTGGCACACCACAATTGAGAGGCCAAGGGTCTGAAACCTCCTCCCCTAGTGCTACCTGTTGGTACCTATCGGAGAGAAAGGAACGGAACCACCGTAATACAGTGCCTCCAATTCCCAATCCCTCCAGGCGATGTAAAAGGATACTGTGGTCGACAGTATCAAAAGCTGCTGAGAGATCGAGGAGGACAAGAAAGGTGAATTCTCCCCTATCTAATGCCCTCCTCAAATCATCTACCAGAGTGACCAAGGCTGTTTCAGTTCCGTGACCAGTCCTGAAACCCGACTGGTATGGATCCAAGTAATCTGTTTCATCCAAGTGTGCTGTCAACTGGTTGGCCACCACTCACTCAATGACCTTGCCCAAGAATGGTAGGTTCGAAATTGGGCAAAAGTTATTAAAAACTTGGGGATCCAAGGAGGGCTTCTTTAAGATGGGCTTTACAATTGCCTCCTTGAAAGCTAATGGCATCACACCCTCTTGCAAGGATGCGTTTACCACCGCTTTAATCCCCATGCCCAGTTTCTCTCTGCAGCTCACAAGGAGCCACGATGGGCAAGGGTCAGTTAGGCAAGTGGTAGGCTTCACAGTCGAAAGCACCTTGTCCACATCCTCAGAAGGGAAAAGCCGAAACCGATCCCAACTTACCGGTATGCAACTGGCCAACTCTGGTTCACTTACTGTGTCCACGGCACACGGGATCGAGTTCCGTAAGTGTTCAATTTTATCGGTTAAGTGCTTTGCCAATAGGTCACAGGAGACCCTTGACTGTTCCAAGGGTTCCTGAGCAACTGGACCGACTAGGCTTTGGACCACCTGGAACAGCCTCCTGGGACAGCACTCCGCAGACGCAGTAGAGGCAGCAAAGAAAGCCTTCTTTCCTGCCTTTATTGCCACTTGGTAGGCAGCTACTGCTGCTCTAACCTGTGTCCGGACATCTTCGGAGCGGGATTTCAGCCACCGGCGCTCTAGTCGTCTCACCTCCTGTCTCAGAGTACGCAACCGTGGTGTATACCACGGTGCTAACTGAGTTCTATTCAGGGGGAGAGGACGTTTCGGAGCCACCCGGTCTAATGCCCTGGTGATCTCATCATTCCACTCCTTCACCAGGGTTTCGACCGGGCGACCTTCAGCAGGTTCCAATTCCACTAGCGCAGTTAGAAATCCATTCGGATCCATCAGGCGCCTGGGGTGGACCATTCTAATAGGTCCTTCGCCCCTGCGGAGGGGGCGCGGCATTGAGAAGTCCATGTTTACCAGGTAGTGGTCTGACCATGACACAGGAGTGGAAGAAGCCACTCCCAACTTCAGAGCACTGCTCTCCTCTTCCAGGACAAACACAAGGTCGAGAGCATGACCGGCTACATGGGTGGGCCCATTATTACTAAGGTGCAGTTCCCAGGAAGCCATGGTTTCCAGGAAATCCCGAGGGGCTCCAATGAGAGTGGTCTCGGCATGCACGTTGAAGTCACCCAGCACTAACAATTCTGGGGACAATGCCCGTACAGCCGAGACCACCTCCAGCACCTCGGCCAGGGAGTCTGCCATGCAGAGGGGTGGGCGGTACACTAGCAGGATCCCTAAACTGCCCTTCGGGCCCAACCTCCAGTACATACAATCAACGAATTGAGTCCTATGGAGAGGGAGTCTGGCAAAAACCAAAGACTCTCGATAGATGACTGCCACTCCCCCTCCCCGCCTTCCTACTCTCGGCTGCTGTGCGCAACGGAAACCTGGTGGACACATGGCCTCAAGAATGGGAGCAGAGGCCTCGTCCAACCAAGTCTCCGTAATACATGCCAGGTCTGCCCGCTCATCCAAGATCATATCATGGATGAGCAAAGTTTTTTGTACCACAGACCTGGCATTACACAGCAACAGTCGAAGGTCGGTAGGAACCTTGTGTCCCCCAGTTTTCGTCTGGTTCTGGGCCGACCCGGAACAGGGGATGGGTATAATGCATCTATCTAGTCCAAAACATCTTCTAGTCCAAAAGCCTGTCAGAATAAAAAAGTATTTGCCTGCCGACAGAAGGATAGCAAGGAAGGGCCATTCGTGCTTCCCTAGGAAGAGAGTTCCAGAACCTGGGGGCAGCCACCGAGAAGGCCCTATCTCACATCCCCACCAATCACGCTTGCAAAGGTGTTGGGACTGAGAGAATGGCCTCTCCTGAGGATCTCAATGCCCGGGCAGGCTCATATAGGGAGATACGGTCTGACAAATAGCCTGGACCTAGGCCATATAGAGCTTTAAAGGTCAAAACCAGCACTTTGAATTGTGACCGGAAACTAACTGGCAGCCAGTGGAGCTGTCGTAACAAGGGGGTTGTATGGTCCCTGTAACCAGCCCCAGTTAACACTCTGGCTGCAGCTCTTTGTACCAGTTTAAGTTTCCAAACAGTCTTCAAAGGCAGCCCCACGTAGAGCGTGTTACAGTAATCTAAACGGGATGTAACTAAGGCATGCATCACCATAGTCAAATCAGGCATCTCCAGGAACAGGCGCAGCTGGCACACCAGTCTTAGCTGGGCAAAAGCACTCCTGGCCACTGCAGAGACCTGGGCCTCCATGTTCAAAGCTGAGTCCAGGAGCACACCCAAACTGCGAACCTGTGTCTTCAGGGGGAGTGTAACCCCATCCAGCACAGGCTGAATCCCTATTCCCTGATTTGCCTTTAGACTAACCAGGAGAACCTCTGTCTTGTCTGGATTTAATTTCAATTTGTTCACCCTCATCCAGTCCATCACTGATGCCAGGCACCGGTTTAGGACCATGACAGCTTCCTTGGCTTTAGGTGGAAGGGAGAAATAGACTTGGGTGTCATCCGCATACTGATGACACCGAACCCCAAACCCCCATACAACCTCACCCAGCGGTTTCATGTAGATGTTAAATAACATGGGGGACAAAACTGAGCCCTGAGGGACCCCATATGTCAACGGCCAAGGAGTCGAACAGGAATCCCCCAGCACCACCTTCTGGGTTCGTCCCTCCAGGAAGGAGCCGAGCCACCACAACACAGTGCCCCCAAGTCCGATCCCGGCAAGGCGGCCCAGAAGGATACCATGGTCGATGGTATCGAAAGCCGCTGAGAGGTCCAGTAGAACCAACAGGGACACATTCCCCCTGTCCAGCTATCTGCATAGGTCATCCACCAAGGCAACCAAAGCTGTCTCTGTCCCGTAGCCGGGCTTGAAACCAGAATGAAATGGGTCAAGTTCCCCGCTTATCACCTTTACTAACCAATAATTGGTTCTACTGAGGCTGTGTTTTTATACTACTGTATATTTTGAGCTTTCTTTAATGATTAGTTCACTGTAACAGGCACTCAATGGATTATCTCTTGTAAATGGTCTCCTGTCCACTGCCCTATCCAGTCACAAAGGGTAACAACAATGATGGATGAGCCCTTGGCTGATTCGTGGAACCTATGACTACAAGTCGGGGTGCTTGAGGTAATACATCAGCTGCATGAGCAGGAAGTAGGAATGGGAGAGAAATTCATTTGGTTCACATTTGAATGCAAACTTACTAAACTCATATTTCTCAAACCAGTATGAAATTCTCCAAAATTTGCAGTACTGAGTACAAAAATGTGCATATTAATGAAAATAATGTTTAAAAATTGCATTCTGTTAGGGGGACATTGCTTGCAAAAATGCACATACTACGCAAAAAAGTGTAGATCAGGAGAAATGCACAGAAAGATGTGTTTGAATTTTCAGGCAGACTTTTTTTTTGTAATGAACACATAAGCAAAACTGAGCCAAACTGTTTAAGATTGGAAAAATGAGAAACTGAGAGAGATGAAAAGTGATTCTTCTATCCCTCCATTACATGAGACACACATTGGAGCTAGATAGTTGGTTGACAGTCCAATCCTTGCCACCTCTTGGGAGAAAACAGAAGCAACTTCCTCCTTCCCTAAACAACTTTTCCATGTCAAAACATTTTTCTTCCACACCAGCAGCTCCACAGATTTATTACTCTAATAACTCAAATGCATCACATGAGGCTATACTATTATTGGAAATCAGCTGGAACACTGAACATGCCGTATGAGCTTCTCACTTTTTAGTGTGTCTACCTCAGCAGAACAGCATAATATTATCTTCACAACTATTGATGCAAATGTATTACACAAAGATGGTTTAAACCAGTAATTTCTTTAGCTGAATGATGACCAATTGAGAGTTTCCCCTTTTACTCATGGTAATGTACCATAATTCTAAGAACCAGGGTATGGTCTTATATGAAAGATCCATCTTTCTGAAGTTAAGCAAATCTGAGTCTGGTCAGTATCTGCTCGAGGTTCCTTGACTTTCATGAGCACTTCTCTCTCTGCAATCCTGTCTAGGAGTTAAGATCTGCTGGGAGACCCTTCTTACCTCAGACCCTTGGGAAAGATACATAATGAAGTGTCACAGAGCTGGGCCTTCTGAATAGTGGCACCTGACTTTGGAATGTCCTGTTCCTTGAAATCCAGATGGTGGTATCATTTAGACAACAACTTAAAATATGGCTGTTTACATAGGCATTGGGAAAATTATATTGATGGTAAGGTGTGATAGATTTTTATTTTATGGTGTGATTTTATGAGTTATTACACCTCACTCTGAGATCTTTGGATTAAATGTGGGATATAAATACTTCAATAAATAAATAATTTGGAATATGAATGCCCTAAATAAATAAGGGCCAGTTCTCTCACTGAAGCGGTGTGCAGGCTGCAGGTGGAGGCTCACATGATTGAATGTTCCTTCATATGAACAAATGTCCTCCATGTAGAAAACTAGATGTGAGGCATAAAGCTTATATGTAGTTTAGGCTTATAGGTAGCTTTCTTTTTGACCTGCTAACATTCTCTGTGCAAAGATATTTTTAATTGTGTGTGGAAGTACTTTCAATAATATGAAACTTTCCCTAGAGTTGGAAGTTGTGCAGCTCAGATACAGGTTGAATACTCCCATGAGGACCAGGCCTAAGGGTGGATTGCACTGAGCAATTTTTCCTTGTTCTTGTTAAAACAAGTATTTCTACGGTGAAAATAAAGTAAGGGAATCAACATTCTGATTCCTACATCTGCTAATCTGAGAGCTATATTCACTAATAGGCAAAAAAAATTGCGGTTTAAGAATGCACCTATAGCCCACGGATATTTCTATCAAACTTTAAAAAGCCGGGCAATTGGGCAGCTACAGTGAATGCACCAGGGAAGCAGGAGACCTGACCTCTGAGATATTGGATTGCCCTACAAATTTGTCAAAATGCAAACACAATTTGGGTTGGTCTTTCACAGTTCAATCCACTTGCTGTGTAGCTTGGAAGAGTTTGGTAACATGTGCCTCTGAGCATATGGTGTGGTGGCAAAACCTGCCATCTCCAAAGATGGAGAATGATTTGTTGGTGTTCTTACTTTGCTTCTTTCCTATGTTACTAATGTTTCTACAGAGACTCTAAACTAGAAAAATTTATTTCCCTCATTATTCATCCTAGAAATCTGTGTCAAATTTATTTTAATTAATTTCAATGCCTTTTTATTGGTCAATGTCATATGATGGTGAAGACAGCCTTTTGTATTTCAAATCTTTGGTTCTATTCTATTTTGAGTGCATTAACAGTTGAATCTGAAACTGCAGTTTGGTGTAAAATCAGACTGATTACAATATGTTGCTACTTCAGCAATGACTCTAGCTGTTGGAAAGAAGAGGATGCATGTTTTCAGCCTGCTATGTTTAAACCACTTCATTTAAGGCAAGGTGAGCACGGTCAAAAACATACAGCACACCTAGAATTTTGCTACAATATATTTCACCTCCCACTGTTTTATCTTGTGCAGATTTAGACGCTTCTGAGGTCCACTGGAGACTATTCTGCAGAAGTCAGTGCCATTATTCCACAATTATGTTTAGAGTTTTTTTTAGTGTAAATTTTGCAAGGTGTTGCTGTACTTCACATATTCACAGAAATAGTAACAAAAGAGAATGATTTCCTATAGGAAACTTCACTAAAATTGCAAAGTAAATCATATTTAAAGTGACCATCTGAACTATATCAACTGTCTTAATAATGTTTCTTCCTCCTGGCTAAAACAAGATCAGCACAGCACATGTCTTCTTTCTCTTATTTGGACTGACTGCAGGTGTTGCCACCACTAACCATATGCTCAGAGGCATATGTTACCAAATTCTTGCAAGGTACACAGGAAGTGGATTGGACTGTGAAAGACCAACCCAAATGGTGTTTGCATTTTGACAAATTTGTAGGGCAGTCCAATATCTCAGAGAGGAGGTCAGGTCTCCTGCTCCCCTGGTGCATTCACTATAGCTGCCCAATTTCCCTGCTTTTTAAAGTTTGATAGAAATATCCGTGGGCTATAGGTACATTCTTAAACCGCAAGGGGTTTTTTTGCCTATTAGTTAATTTCCCTGCTTTTTAATCTGGGAGGTAAGAAATGGGATCCTGTGCAAGTTTGCTGAGAATGGATTGATCATTTGCATGCTCACTGAGTTCAGTGGGATTTACTCCCCTGCAATCATGCTTAGGATAGGTGAAACTGACCAAAGGGGATGGGGAGGGCAGGAGGAGGAGGGAGGGGAGGAAAGGCAGAGGGGAGGACTGGGATGGGAGCAGGCAGGAGGGAAGGGGAGGAGAAGGACAGATTTGATCATTTGCATGTTTATTGAGTTCAGTGCGATTTACTCCCATGCAATCATGCTTAGGATAGGTAAAACTGACAGGGGGGAGGGAGGGAGGGAGGGCTGGAGTGGGCAGGGAAGGAGGAAGAATGAAGAGGGGGAGGAGGAAGGGAGAGGAGAGGGGAAGGAGGGCGAAAGCAGGTCTGATCATTTGCATGCTTATTGAGTTCAATTGGATTTACTCCTACGCAATCATTGTTAGAATACGAAAAACTGACCATGGGGGAGGAGGGGGGAGGGGAAGGAGCATATTGGAGGAGGGCAAAGGAAGGGGGAGGGGAGGCAGGTTTGATCATTTGCATGCTTATAGAGTTCAATGGTATTGTTGTGCGCCTCCCCTAATCTCCGAGCGGTGAGATTTCCGGAGTCCCTGTGCTCCTCCAGGGTTTGGTTTCCTTTGGGAAAGAAGGTCAGCAGAGACTGTGGTGTCTTTATGAAATATGGTTTATTTATTTACACACATTCCAACCTGAGCTTCAGCATGGAGGGGTTCAAGGCATCTGCAGTCCAATATCCAGCTTTTCCATCTGGGTTGCAGGAGGCACCCCAAAGGCCATGGTGCAGAGAGTCAGTCTCTCTGCCTGCCTTCCAGTTCCCAGCAATTCTCTAGACACAACTCAAAACTACAAGCCTCTGCTGGGCTCCAGGAAGGGGGGAATGCTCTCCTGAAGAGTTTCAATGGCAAAAGGGTCTTCCTGGCCGATTCACCATTGCTGGGCAACTGATAGGCCCACTATCTTACCTGGCCAATCTATTTGGTTAACAAAGGAGAGACTCAGCTGACCAGCAAAATGAGTTTCTGTCCCCAAGGCATAGTATTCCAAATCAGAGGTTGGAAGGGGACCCACAGGAATCATCCATCCCAACCCCCATGCTCATAACTGTATTTACTTGCATGCAATCATACTTAAGATAGGTAAAACTGACCATGGGGAGGAGGAGGAAGGGGAAGGAGGAGGAAGGGGAAGGAGGAGGAAGGGGAAGGAGGAGGAAGGGGAAGGAGGGAATTGGAAGGGGATGGGGAGGGAGGGGCAAAGGAAGGGGGAAGGAAGGGGCAAGAGGGAAGGGATAGGAGGGAGAGGGGAGGGTAGGTTTGATCTAGGGTTGCCAGGCTCAGGGCCTGAGAATGATTCTGTATTTTTAAGAGAAGAGAAAATTCAGCCAAGTGCAGGCTTTCTTACAACACTGTAATGGGAAAAACCACAAGGTGAAATTCTCCCTTCCCCCTGCACAAGATATAGAAGACCTCTTGGAGGCTGGGCCTGGCAACCCTAGTTTGATCATTTGCATACTTTTTAAGTTCAATGGGATTTATTTCTGTGCAATCATGTTTGGAAATGGAAATGGATTGCCTTCAAGTCAACCGAACTTATGGTGAGCCTTTGAATATGGTTTTCATGGTAAATGGTATTCAGAGGTGGTTTTACCATTGTCTTCTTCTGAGGCTGAGAGGCAGTGACTGGCCCAAGGACACCCAGTCAGCTTCATGGCTGTGTGGGGATTTGAACCCTGGTCTCCCAGGTCCTCGTCCAACACTGACCCGGGGGAGGGGTAAGGAGCGGGAGGGGAGGATATTGGGTGGGTGGGCACTGGGCAGAGAGGAAGCCCCTTTCCTTTCCAAAAGGAAAACATTGTGAACAGTATCATTGCTTTTCAGCATTTCCCTCACCTTTTTATTCTACAGCAAGCACATGTAGCCTCCCACCCAAATTTAAACCAAAGCTGTCCCAAGCCACATCCACACCAGGCCTTTATTTCACTTTGGACAGTCATGGCTTCCCCCAAAGAATCCTGGGAAGTGTAGTTAGTGAAGGGTGCTGAGAGTTGCTAGGAGATGCCCTATTCCTTTCACAGACCTTCAATCAGAGTGGCTGGCTGCTAAACCACTCTGTCCACTGGAACTTTGTCAGTGGAATAGGAGTCTCCTCTCAGCACCCTTCACAAACTACACTTCCCAGGATTCTCTGAGGAAAGCCATGACTGTCTCAGGTGAAATCAAAGTCTGGTATGGGTGGGGCCCCCTGATTAAGCAAGCCAAGCAGCTGTGAGGGTTTTAGAACACTAACAGTTGGTTCTTCCTGAGCATGCCCGCCCTTATCATTAGCTTCCAGCCAAAATTTCTTAAATTAATTCAAAATCAGCCAGGCACTTTTTTAACCTTTAAACTGCAGCAGATGAAGGTCAGAGTATGGGGGCAAGGTCAGTATTAGAATTACAGGTACTCTGTGAACATGGCTGATTTTTTAATGAATTTCAACAGATTATGAAAACTCTCAGAGAAAAAAGTCCAAAAGGGCTCTGGGGTTCTCTCTCTCTCTTTTTAGACGTTGAACTCTCTATTCTCTCTGACTGTTTTGTGTATCGCCATGAAAATTGAGAGGGCTGTTAAGCAAGCGTTTCTGAGTTTAGGACTATAAGTTTTGTAAGATTTTGTTTTGAAATGAGCTTATGGGAAGCATCAGAATGGCATGGGGTGTATTTTCAATTTAACATTGCAGAATGTGAAAAATCCACGCTGGCTATAGTATACAGCCACTCTTGTGTCTGTATAATGACAGCTATATGACATAGTGTTATGCTACCTACCAGCCAAACTATATATGCATCTCAAAGCATTTCAGATTGTTCCTTTGCTTTCTCTGGTTTTTTTAATCTTCTTTTCATGTAGCAAATGTGCCATCAGACTCCGGTTTGTCTAGAGGTACCGTTTCAGTGGGCAGAGGTTTGTTCTTTCAGATCTTTCAGAATCGTCCTCATCCCCCAGTTTCTACTTTAGTTGAATCTTCTTCCTATCCATTTCTATGGATAGCTGTATGTGCTTATGCAAGTCCAAGCTTTATATTTGATATCCTCCTCTCTTTAACATTGATGTAGTACTAGCAATTGAAACATTATAAGCATCCTGCAGACCTTTGAAGAACAGACACAGCCCTCATTCATCATGGAGCTGGGATAATTGAAGCAGCCCACCTGCTCTGCATCCTTTCCTGTGATGCTTGCTGGGTTGTGTTATTTTGTCTTTTCCCATGACCTCTGGCTTCCCAGATACTTGTGATATAAGCTGAAGTGGACATGGAGACTCACAGCAATTTTCACAGGATGCTGCAAAGACCTTTTTTTACATGCCAGATGAGTTCCTCATTCGGTGCTTCTGATCCCAACAACCAGTAATAAACTTCCTGTCACTTTTCCACAATATATACTTCTTTGATATCTACAAATGTATATGCATGAGGGTTGCATATAGGCTGGGCTATGGTAACTTATTATATGCAGGGCTGTATTTATTTATTATACTTGTATACCGCCCCATTCCGAAGCTCTCTGGGCGGTTTACAGTAACTAAAAACAAATACAATTAAAGATACATCTTTTAAAAACAATTTAAAACACAATTTAAAAATTTAAAACAATATAAAACACATGCTAAAATGCCTGGGAGAAGAGGAAAGTCTTGACCTGGTGCCGAAAAGATAACAGTGTTGGCGCCAGGCGCACCTCATCAGAAAGGTCATTCCATAATTTGGGGGCCACCAATGAGAAGGCCCTCTCCCTTGTTGCCAGACTCCGAGCTTCCCTTGGAGTAGGCACCCGGAGGAGGGCCTTTGATCTTGACCATAGTGTACGGGTGGGTTCATATCAGGAGAGGCGTTCCATCAGGTATTGTGGTCCCAAGCCATGTAGGGCTTTATAGGTCAAAACCAGCACTTTGAATCGCGTTCGGAAACATAAAGGAAGCCAGTGTAAGCGGGCCAGAATCGGTTTTATATGTTTGGACCATCTGGTCCCTGTTACCAATCTGGCCGCTGCATTTTGCACAAGCTGCAGTTTCCGAACCGTCTTCAAAGGCAGCCCCACGTAGAGTGCATTGCAGTAATCTAATTTAGAGGTTACCAGAGCATGGACAACTGAAGCCAGGTTATCCCTGTCCAGATAGGGACGTAGTTGGACCACCAACTGAAGTATATATTTGAAGACTGTAGAAGGCTGCAATTTGGACAAAATACAACTGTGAGGCTGCTAACTGGAACTGGGCATCATGATCACATTAACACTTGCTCTTTGCCAACTGCACAGGTTCCTTTACCTGACTCGATTCAGTAAAGGACTCAATTAAAAATTCTGGTTTTGAATCTGAGTACAAAAGCGCTTTATGGCTTGGGATCCAGATATCTGAACAGCTGCCTGTCTTCACAGATGCCTGCCTGGTCCACATGAAGGCCTTCAACCTTCTTTGGTAGCTTCTGTCATCTGTGTGGTAAGAGGTGAACTTTGACTGTGCAATGCTCTTCCCAGGGAGCCTCACGTGGAACCTACTTTTGGCACCAGGCAAAAATATTTTGTCTTTTCTCAAGTGTTGTAATATTCCATATATTGCTTTTATGTTACTGTTGGCAGTTGTGTTTTTTTTCCTGCTGCGTTTCTGCTTTTTTATATATTGTGGTATTTTAGTAGGTTTGCTTTGATTTGTTTTATTAAATTTTAACTTTTTGTAAGCTGCCCTGTTGAAGGCTATGATTTTCTCTCTATCAAATAAATAAATAAATAAATGCTGATTTAATGACTACAGTAAAGCCATCTCATATCTCTTGTTAAACATGTTAGAGTTCACATTCCCTTTATTTTAAAGTCCAGAGCATGGTCCAGAAAAGGCTCGATGCAGCAACCTTGCCAAAATCAAGCAGGTTTGCATGTGGTGTGTGCCTGCATTTAAGACAACCCAGAATTCAAGTACATTGCCCTGACTTCCCTGGAGGAAAGACAGAAGAGAAATAAAATAATTAAGGCTGTAATCCTATGAAGGCTTACCTAGGAGTAAGACCCAATGAAAGTCATAGGACTTACCTCTGAGCAAGGATTGTATTGCAAAGGTTTTTATTTTTCAGTGTTTAAAATGTTCCTTTCAGATATTCAGCTCTTGACAAAGAACAGAAAATACAACTTGTACTAACTTGAAAGAAAAGGGCAGACTAACTTATGAGAGGTGCATAAAAGCCTCTCTTTTTTCCTCAACAATGGTGAAAATATTTAATTTGCTGTTTTCATACTCCACTCATATGGTGATAGTGTTCTAATAGCTTCGGCTATGGGGCAGTATACAAGTGCAATAATAATAATAATAATAATATAGCTGTGTGTGCCTAAAAATGGTAAAAAACAAACAAACATGCTACATATACAGTTTCCTCAAAGACTACATCTGGAAGTTCGGCTGCAATCCTATGCCTCCTAATCTGGGAGTAGACTCCATTTATCTGCCACATCCAAGAATTTATTGCCAGGCCATAGGCCATCACAACATACATATATAATAACAAAGTATAAAATCATGTAAGACCAATTAAAACAAAAGTTAAAAGGAGGAAAGAAAAACATTCAGTGAGAGAGCCTATACAAGATTTAAAAGCTTTAGTCAATATAACTATAATAAAACTAAATATACGTTCTTCAATAGAGCCTATATAAGATTTAAAAACCTTGGTCAATAATATATTTAGCCCTCATTTTTTGAGCCGCGAGGGCAAAGTGAGCCACCCTGTAAGTAACCCTATAGTCCATATCGGACAAAAGATAAAAAATAGTTTGGGATGCCCGGTCAGGCCCTTGCAAATTGGGAAGGGGATTAAGAAACTGGGATCTTGGTTGAGCATAAATGGGGCAATCCAATATGTAATGCAAGAGATCTTCCACCTTTTGGGAGCAGCATACACATTTCCTCTGATCTCTCGGAATCTGAAGATAACGGCCAAACACAAAGGCATTTGGCATCGTCTGAAATCTCAGAGATGTGAAGGCATGTCGTAAATGGACCGGAAGGGGGAGTAAGAGATAATTTGCAATGGAGTGGTCTTTTTTATATACCCCAAACCATGACAAAAAGTTGGAATTCATAATTGTCAGGTTATCCATCCACATACAGTGGTTTTGTATCTGTTTACGAAGTTCAGACTTATCTAGTAGTAAATTTGACTGATTAGAGATATGATAATGGAGCTGAATCGCTCGAAGTTTTGAGCTCCAAAACCTATCCTTAACAGCAATTTCATGGCACGCCTTGACTAGTATCCTAGAAGTTGCGTTAGTTAGGGAGGACCAGTATATCAGCAGAGTTTCATGTATACGGGCGCTAACAGGGAGTAAGCCCACTTCTGCTCTCATCAATGCTGAAGGAGTGCCAGGAGGTAAACTCAAGAGCCGTCTTAAAAAGTTATTTTGGACCGCTTCTAATGTGGAGAAAAGAGGGATCGACCAACCCCATATGTAATCTGTGAAATAACTTTATTCTGGAATAAATTCCAGTTATTCTGGAATAACTTTATTCTGGAATATTTTTAGGGCGGGAGCAATCAGGTGACCCCCCTCAGTTCTATAAAATCTAAGAATCATCCCAAGTGATTTTAAAGCTGTAAGTTTAACGGCCGCAATATGTTCTTTCCAAGAGAGAGAATCTTGGAATAAAATCCCTAAATACTTAAACGAGCGACACTGGGCTATTGGATGTTCTCCTATGGTCCATCTATGTTTAATAGATCTTTTCCCGAAGACCATTGTCTTTGTTTTATGGTAATTGATCTGTAGTGATTCTTTTTTACAGAAATCGTCCAGCTTGGACAAAAGCCTCCTTAGGCCTATGGGAGTAAGAGACATGAGAATCATGTCATCCGCATATAATAGGATTGAGAGTTTTCTCCCACCTATTGAAGGTGGAAAAAATTTTGGTCCCATCAGTTCAACAACTATGTCATTTAGATACAGATTAAATAAAGCCGGAGCCAAAGGGCAACCCTGCTTTACACCCTTATTTGCCATAATTGGATCCGACAAATTGTTACCCATTCTAATTCGAAGGAAATTATCAGAGTAGATTTCTCTGATTAGGTGTAATAGACATTTGTCTATATTGGTGTTAGCGAGCTTGGCCCATAGACGGTCTCTGTCGATAGAGTCAAAAGCTGCCGCCAAATCAATAAAGGCGGCATAAAGATGTTTTGTGGGGCCTATCATTGACTGCCTAGCTATAAAATGTAGAGTGGCGCAATGATCGATAGTGCTCTGCCCTTTCCGAAAACCCGCTTGTTCTGGGTGAATGAGTAGGTTGTCCGCTTCCCACTCCTCTAACTTGAGCAGGAGAAATTTGCTATATAATTTGGCACCTACGTTAAGTAAACTAATGGGCCGATAATTATTAGGATCTTGTCTCTCTCCTTTTTTAAAAATGGAGATGACAGTGCTTTGTTTCCATCCCTCGGGCATAATGCCCGTTTCATTAATCTGAGTAAACAGATTAGCCAGAATGGGGGCCCACCAATCTGGAAAGTTGATAAAAAGTTCAGCTGGGATCATATCACCCCCTGGCGCCTTACCCCTTTTTAATGAGGAGATGAGGGACTTAATTTGGGTTTTTGTAACCGGGGGCCAGGGGGGCAAATCTAACTCTTTAATAGGCCGAAGCACAGAACTTATAGATGGGGCTGCATAAAGTTTAGAGAAGTGTTCATACCATATCCTGGCAGAAATTTGGTTGTTAATAGGGTACCTGTTCGCACCCGTACCACCAGCAACCAAATCCCAAAATAATCGTTCATTACCCTCATGTAGCGCTTGACTGAGTCGTTCCCATTGAGCTCTCGCAAACCTGTCCTTTTCTTGCCTCAACATGGATCTGTATGAAGAACGAAGATGTACTAGATGTTCATGACAGAATGCAGATGATCCCCTCCTAGATCTGCGGGCATAATTTACTAATACTCTCTTAGCTGCTTTGCATTCATAATCATACCACCTCTTAGATCTTAATCGAGCAGACTTAGAAGAATTCTTCCGAGACAGCAAGGGTTTAAAGAAAGAGATAATATTCTGATATGCATTAAGTGCATCAATCTCATAATTAATATTATTAATAGAATGCAAGGTACTGTCGTTTAATAATTGCATTAGTTCCGTTTGTAAGTTTGGGGTCCATCGTATTCTACGGTCTGCAATTTGGAGACCATCCATATTAGGGAGTACAGGAGAAGGGAGGGGGGAGCGCAAATTCAAAGTCGTTGAGGTAGGAAAATGGTCACTATCAATTCTATCTAAGACGTTGAATCTACATACCTCTTTAGTTAAAGTACTTGAAACCAGTGTGTAGTCTATCACACTGGCTCCCCTAGAGGAGAGGTAAGTATATGCTCCATTTGATTGGTCAATAACTGAACCATGTAGGCAATCCAAGAGGTGTTTATGGGAGAGCTCAATAAGTCTCCTACCTTGTTTGTTAATAACCTTATCTTGGGAGACCCTGGCCATTTGAGCAGGTAGTAATAATTGACCATGATTAGATTCAGGCCCTTCTACAAGACCGGAACCCAGTCTAGCATTGAAATCCCCACATAGTATAATTCTATGAGAGGGGAATCAAAGTTCTAGCGATGTTATGTATTCCGAGAGATGATCCCAGACACAACCTGAATCTAACCTTTTGGCCATATGAGGGGGAAAATAAACATTTATAACAATAAGATTCCCCAAAATGGGGCCATGTAATCGAATGCCTTGAATATAGTGACCACAGTTTGCATTGAGAACCTGTATATCAACCAGGAGATCAACAGAAACAAAAATACAAAGACCCCCACTACCTCTCCCTCTATTATTGACTTTGGCCGCTGGAAGAGTGAAAACTCGATAACCATTTAAAAAGACTAGAGAATCTGATGTCGTCCAGGTTTTCTGCAGGCATATAATCTTAAATTGCTGGAGGAAGAGAGAGGGATCGTCCTCTGCAAATTTGTTAAACCAGCCCATTATATTCCATGACAAAAGCTGCAACTGTCAGTTGGAGTTCATTACTTCCGAATCAAGGCGGAGGTTACTATGACGATTCCGGCTTAATGTAGTTGGAGACGTCCTCGGCGGGACTGTAGGAAGGTCGATCGATAATTGAGGAATTGACCTCATTTGGTAGGTAGGCTGGACTTTTGGAAGAGGGAAGTTTGAATCAGTATTCTCCTCTTGGATTTCGACTTTGTCGGGAGGAAAGTCTCTGACTAATTGTTCATGAGAAGTAGAGAGTCTCAAAATAAGTTGCAGAAATCTGTCAATGATTTTGTTCCTTTCGGGGGCTGGCAGAAGATTGAAGGACTGCAATAGAGCTTGTTCCTCCTCCAGTGGCAAATCTAGCTTCCAGGGTTCATGGCAATTTTCATCTCCAGCCGATGAGTGGACCTGACACAAGGGGGGGGGACTTAAAATGTAGTCATCCTCTGAAGTGAAAAAAGGGGTCCTATTCGAATTCTAACAACACAATGGGTTGTTCATATTAATAAAGGGCTTAGTAATTGTTAAACCAGATTTAGGGTTAGGATTATTACTGAAAGTAATCATCGGATCCAGGAGTTCATGGACTACAGGAGGGTCTCTTCTTAAGTGGTCTTGAGAGTCTAGCTCTATCAAAGGTTTGTTATTTAGCAAAAGAGAGGGATAATCAGTTCTGTATGAGATGGAGGGGGCTAGACTCATAGGAGGGGCTGAGTTTTCAAAGAGTCTTGAAATAAAAATACCCGCCCTAGCCAAAGAGTCCTTATGTAACCACACCTGTTTCGTTACATCCAGGGAACAAAAAGTGACCAGCGCACGAGCTTTGATATTATTATAGTAAAGATATTCCACGTGTTGTATTTGACCTGGGACTAAGGGGAATGCTAAAACTTTATTTATGGTGTAAATAAAATGTTGTTTCCTATGTGATGGAAAAATATGACCCCACGGTTTTGGAAAATTTCCAAATACCAATTTACATCTTTTCAGTATCAGATTCCACTTATTCGTTAATGCTAAGGATTGTGAGTTTTGTGATGGATGTATACCCACAAGTACATCCTGCCACGGGTCCTGGAAAGGAATATTTCTTATAGGGCTCATAAGGTGAGTTGTATTAATTTCCTTGGCAGTAGGTCGAGGAAAAGAGGAGGATATTCCAACATCGGTGTATACTGTGGTATTTCCCTTCTTTGTATTATTTCCTTTTATCGAGCTGGTCTTTTTATCTCCCTCCTTTGTTATATTGTCCAATAAATGAAAGAGTCTTTTAAAGTTCATCCTGGATTTCGGGGTATACTTAGAGGACTTTATATTTTTTGACTTTTTTTGTTGAATGATCGGAGGTCTTTTTTTCTTGTTACATCTTTTCTTTTGGTTGAGAGTTTTAGAAGTTTTTGAAGGGATTGTCGGAAGAGTCTGAGTATAGGTTGGTTGCAGAGTTTGAATATTGTGATGTAAGGCAACTAGAGTTGATAGAAGGAGGTTGCATTCAGTTAGGAAGGTTTTAATATAATCCAAATCTGTTGCCAGCATAGAAATCAGACCGAATAAAGACTCATCTCTAGACAGGTGTGCATAAACGCCTTCAACCTGAGCAGATTTTCTTGTTTCAGTCAAGGAATTTTCTGTATTAAGACTCACCACTGGGGGCTCAAACATTTGAGTGTTTTGCTCCAGGGAGGATCTAAAAAGCAAGTTAGAAGTCTCAGGAAGATGATTATCCAATAAAGCTTCTTGTTGGACTTGCACTGCCCCCTGATTGTCGGGACTTTTTGAAGATGGGAGGTGAGGTAGATTTTGGTAACCTGCCAATGTTAATTCAGTAGCCAGGTCCATCTCCTGGGGATCATTCCTAAGGCTATGTTGGTAAGCCTTTATAGGGAGGGACCACTCCAGTGGGGTAGAGGCAGCTTGTAGAGAATCCCATTCATCACATTGATGTGTTAGTGGGGAAAAAAAGTTCGTTATTTTCAGCTGCCCTTTGATATCTTTAAGTGGGCTTTCAATCTGCCCAGATGTTAACGGCAATTCCGACTGTTGAGGATCTCGTCTTCTCTTTTTTCCCTTTTTTCTTTTTTTATTAGGTAGGCTCTCTAATGGGGGAGGAAATTCTAAAGTTTTCCTCTCTTTCCTAGTTAACACCATCTGGCTTAAGACGTTCAGTAGTGTTTGCAGTGAGATTGTTTGTTGTTAATCTAGCTGATAGTTTCTGCGGTTTCCAGAGTTTTCAAGGACATTACCAGCAGTAAGTTGTAAACATCTAACAGCTTGATTAGCGTCTATAATGTTAAGAGCATGATGATAATAAGCTATTATTACTAGTTGGAGGTTATTTGTTAAAAGGGAGTAAAAGGGAGTAAAAAGTCCAAGACGCAGAAAGAATCTCACCCTGCTTTGTCAGAGCCGGAACCGGAAATCGACTCCATTTATCTCAATGGACTTAACTTCTGGATAGAGATGTATTGCACTATAAACCACTAAGAGGGAAAGGGGACGCTTGTGCCATGTGACCTACTAAGCCAAATACTGCCTACCCAAGTATATGCCATGGCCTGAAAGACATTGCCAACCCTGTTTTTTCCTTCAAGATATCTTGAAGGAATTTACCTGAGCACATCTAGAAAGAAATGTTAATAAACCACTCACTGTGTTCCAGACCTGTATGATGTATGACCGGTCAAGCTAAAAGCAGGTCTCTAGCTATGTACAGTGGTGGCCCATTAGGGAGTCAACACATCTGTTTTTACTGCCTGCCCAGGAGTGGAGCCATGGAGATGGGATTTCATTAAATTTGATAGGACTTCTTTGTACAGACTGGGATAATTTCTGATTAAGATAGTATGCTTGGTAGTAAGAGTTAATACAAAAACAATAGGACTGGGTTACCATGATGTTATTCTAGTCCTAGGGACCCTTGTTATATCAGCAGTGGGAACTGGGTCCTATTATGAGAAAACAGAAAGCAAAAAGAAAATAAAACAAACTATAAAGAAATCCCACCACATTTAATTACATCTCATCTCCAAGGCTGTGATTCATTTAATGTCTCTCTTTATTCTTCTAAAGAATAGCTGATGGGGGAATGGGATTAGAATCATGGTACATGTGTGTATATGCAAATCCTTTTGATCCCTCCATGACCCAACTGAAAATCCTCCCTTTCTCCAGACCTGCTGTTAGTTCTGGGAGAGAAGTTTCCATTGGCACCAACAGAAGTTTCCATCCCAGGGCTAACAGCAGCTTTGGAACAATTTTTATTTTTTAATTATTTATTAATTTTCTATGCCACCTTTTCTCCAAAGAGCTGAAGGTAGCATACATGGTTTTTCTCCTCCCTATTTCATCCTTGCAACAATCCTGTGAGGTAGGTTAGGCTAAGATACAGTGACTGGCCCAAGGTCACCCAATGACTGAGTGGGGATTTGAACCCTAGCCTACCAGGTCCTGGTTCGTCTGCACCATGGTGCCAGGGGAAGAGGATAAACCCTCCCCTTCTCCACACCATGGTCTTGATCCCGATCCCAACCACCATGGCTAATAGAGACACATTAAACTGACACATTCAATGCAATAATACATGTAACATCGCATCTAGTTAGGCCCTATGATCCAAAACATTGCTTTAGCCAGCACTAGCCCAGTGAAATGTTTTAATGTTTTTCCTTTGACCAGATGATCCCCTGAATTTCAAATTTGGCATGTTGTGTGTGTATGTGTGCATGTGTATGATGATATTCACAAAAAGAACAGGTTTAAAGCGCCCTTGGGCTCAAAAAACCAATTTATAGGCTCTTTGGGTTGCTGATTATTTATCTAGATTTCCAAAATGCTCAACTCCCTGCATTTGAGAGAAAAATATCCAGATGAACATATTGGGACAAATATACTGTGCCCGTGACCAGCAGTTTTGTAGGCTCATAAGTAAATTATGTTTAAGGAACAGAATAATTATATTAATTGCACATTACACACATTGAGAGCCAGTGTGGTGTAGTGGTTAAGGTGCTGGACTATGACCTGGGAGACCAGGGTTCGAATCCCCACACAGCCATGAAGCTCACTGGGTGACCCTGGGCCAGTCACTGTCTCTCAGAGGAAGGCAATGGTAAAACCACCTCTGAATACAGCTTACCATGAAAACCCTATTCATAGGGCCACCCATAAGTTGGAATCGACTTGAAGGCAGTCCATTTTATTTTTGTTGTCTGGCTATATTTGTGTGGGGTTTGTGTGTGGGGGTTTTATTTATTTAATTTATTTATTTATTTTATTTAATTTATATACCGCCCTAAGCCCGAAGGCTCTCTGGGCGGTGTACAAAAAGAAAAGTTTTAGGGAGTTGCCTGCTATGTTTTGCAGGTGGTGGTGTCTGAGTAACTAGTCTTGCTTCTACGAAATCATTAGCATGTTCTGGTTTGTAGGAGTTAAATATGTGATTTGGGACTTTGACCCAGCTTCTGTCTTGTACTCAGTTTTTCAGGCAACTTACTTGTCTTGTGTGACTATTAGCTAGACCACCACAGCAGCCATTTGTTGTGGTCTCGTGAGAGTTTTTCAGATTTTGAAATGTGCCCAAGAGTTTGGGGAGCCCTGGTCTACATTGACTGGCAGCTGCTCTCCAGATTATAAGGCAGAGGAGACGTTTCTAGTCCTTTCAGAGATGCTTGGGATTGGACTTGGAGTCTTCTGCATCAAATGTTATCGCTCTCCCCTAGCTATTTTGCTTTTTTAAAGGCACCTTGAGTTTCTTTTGTAAATTAGTTGGGATAGAACTAATAGAACAAGAGGCAATTGGGAAGTATCTCACAATCCATGTCACATTTCTCTTACATTTCCTCAGCTGCTATAGACCAGTTTCAGTTAGGGTTCAGGGTTGGGTTTTTTATTTATTTATTTATTTATTTATTGTTTACATTTATATACCGCCCCATACCCGAAGCTCTCTGGGTGGTTTACAGCAATTAAAGCAATTATTACTTTAGTGGTCCTCATGAACAATCTAAGAACATAAGAACATAAGAAGAGCCTGCTGGATCAGGCCAGTGGCCCATCTAGTCCAGCATCCTGTTCTCACAGTGGCCAACCAGGTGCCTGGGGGAAGCCCGCAAGCAGGACCCGAGTGCAAGAACACTCTCCCCTCCTGAGGCTTCCAGCAACTGTTTTTCAGAAGCATGCTGCCTCTGACTAGGGTGGCACAGCACAGCCATCACAGCTAGTAGCCATTGATAGCCCTGTCCTCCATGAATTTGTCTAATCTTCTTTTAAAGCCATCCAAGCTGGTGGCCATTACTGCATCTTGTGGGAGCAAATTCCATAGTTTAACTATGTGCTGAGTAAAGAAGTACTTCCTTTTGTCTGTCCTGAATCTTCCAACATTCAGCTTCTTTGAATGTCCACGAGTTCTAGTATTATGAGAGAGGGAGAAGAACTTTTCTCTATCCACTTTCTCAATGCCATGCATAATTTTATACACTTCTATCATGTCTCCTCTGACCCGCCTTTTCTCTAAACTAAAAAGCCCCAAATGCTGCAACCTTTCCTCGTAAGGGAGTCGCTCCATCCCCTTGATCATTCTGGTTGCCCTCTTCTGAACCTTTTCCAACTCTAGAATATCCTTTTTGAGATGAGGCGACCAGAACTGTACACAGTATTCCAAATGCGGCCGCACCATAGATTTATACAACGGCATTATGATATCGGCTGTTTTATTTTCAATACCTTTCCTAATTATCGCTAGCATGGAATTTGCCTTTTTCACAGCTGCCGCACACTGGGTCGACATTTTCATCGTGCTGTCCACTACAACTCCGAGGTCTCTCTCCTGGTCGGTCACCGCCAGTTCAGACCCCATGAGCGTATATGTGAAATTCAGATTTTTTGCTCCAATATGCATAATTTTACACTTGTTTATATTGAATTGCATTTGCCATTTTTCTGCCCATTCACTCAGTTTGGAGAGTCACCATCTGAATTTTCTTAAATCACTTATGGTTCTTTTAATCAATTGAACACAAGAGTAAAGTTGATGGCGGCAGATGTGCACACATAAATACTGGCCCTAGCATCCCCAGGCATCCAGGCTTCTCTTTAGACCTTCACACATTGAGCATGAAGGTCCGCAGAGTTTTCTATGCATGTTTTGTTGAGCACACTTGTTTTTTTTATTTATTTATGTTTATTAAATTATATAAATGTAATAAACATAATTATAAATAAAATAAGTGTGTTCAACAAAACATGCTTAGAAAACTCTCTGCAGACCTTCATGCTCAAGAAACCACTGGGTGGTTTACAAAATAGAACATAACGACAACAAAAAGCCAATTCATAATGTAATATCTATTTACTAATTGGCAAAAAACCTTGCAATTTAAGAACATACCTGTAGCTGCTGATACTTCTATCAAACTTTAAAAAGCAAGGAAAATGGCTGGTTATGGTGAATGCACCAGGGGAGTGGGAGACCTGACCTCCTCTCTAAGATATTGTACTGCCCTACAAATTTGTGAAAATGCAAACACAATTTGGGTTGGTCTTTCACAGTCCAATCCACTTGCTGTGTAGCTTGGAAGAACTTGGTAACATGTGCCTCTAGGCATATGATGAGGGGAGGGGGAGGGTGGAGGAGGAGGGGAGAAGGTGGTAGGGGAAGGAGGAGGGAGGAAGAGGGGAGGAGGAAGGGGAGGGGAGAAGGGAGAGAGGATGGACGCTGGGTAGAGGGAAAGTCCCTTTCCTTTCCTTTCCTTTCCTTTTGGGGTTTCCCCCACATTTTATTCTACAGCAGACAAATGTAGTCTCACATCCAAATTTAAACCAAAGCAAACCTTGCTTAGCAAGTGGACTACTTTAGCTCCAGGCCAAATAGCTGTTAGATGGGCTTTTAGAAGTCAGGCAGTTGGGTTCTTATGTACATGCTGTATGTTATTATAGATTCCAATGTTAATTTTCTTAAATTAGTTAAAAAGCAGCCTTTTTTTTTTTATAGACCTGGAATCTCAGAGTATGGGGCAACGTCAGAAATAAGATTACAATACTCTATGAACATGTCTGATTTTTAATTATTTCAACAGATTTGTCATGACACTTCAGAGAAAAGCCCACTGGGCTTCTGGAGATTTCCTCCCATTTTTCACTTTAACCTGTGAATTCTAGGGGTGGGGGGTTGTATCACCATGAATACTTTCAGGGTTGTAGAACAAGCAATTCTTAGTCCAGCACTGCGAGGCTTCTGAGTTTTTATTTTCAAATGTGGTTATGGGAAGCAGTAGGGTTATGTGGGCTTTAGAGGTCATATCCAGCGCTTTGAATTGTGCTCAGAAACAGACTGGTAGCCAGTGGAGCTGTTGTAACAAG
Organism: Rhineura floridana; assembly: GCF_030035675.1. Classification (NCBI taxonomy): domain Eukaryota; kingdom Metazoa; phylum Chordata; class Lepidosauria; order Squamata; family Rhineuridae; genus Rhineura; species Rhineura floridana. The sequence goes on along the minus strand of NC_084480.1, from coordinate 114,958,934 downwards.
GGAGTCCTGTGCACAAAAATTAGGATCAGGGTATATAAATTACAAAAACAATGTAGAACACACCATCTGCTATCTGACATGTTAGTCTCAAGAAATGAATACCTGTGTTCCTAGAAGATGGAATTATTCACCACCAGGACATGCTATTTGTGGGTCCTTCAAAGACTTATGTGTGATATTTTTCCTAATGAAAAGCTTTTAACCTGCTGGAAGGTGTCTTAATGAACATGGTTTTAGTAACTGATTTATTAGTATTGTGATTTTATTTGTCATTATAGTGTTTTAATTTTATTTTCATGAGTCATTTGGAGCCTTGCTTAGAAAAGGTGGGAAACAAGTATTTTTTAAAAAACACATATCCTCAATTATTGCTACTTAGACAGATGTGCATAGTCTTATCCAGATGTAATCCCACCTGTATATTGCAACAACATGTGACTTCAGCAGATGAATTAGGTGGGGGGGTCATGATGAGTTGGAGGGTCATCATTAACTGGAAGGCCATTGTAGAGCATCCTTTCTTAGATTGTGTCACTCACAAGCTGGCCAGCTACTCTCTTTTACTCAGAGTGCCCCTAAACTCAATTATAAACCCCAGGATGAATTTTATTATAGTTATTTAGGGTTAGCTTGAGCATCAGCTCACGTAAGGAAATGAGAAACACCACTGATATGGAGATATAAATTCTAGGAGTGTGGCCAAAAGAGGGGGAACAGTTAAGATTCAGTCTCTTGGCTAAGCCATCCAGTCCTAACAAGCCCAGAGCTCCCAAGCCTAACACATTTAGTGACTGATATCCCATGTTTTCTCTAAGAAGCTTGAGGCAGTTCTCTGCTCTTCATTTTATTACCCTGTCATCCTGTAAAGTAGGTTAAGCCAAGTCACCCAGTAAACTTCGTGGTCATATAGGTCACCTAGTCCACGATTTGAAGCACTATGCTCTACTGACTCAGACCAGTCTGGTTGCTTGGGATTGTTCTTGAGTTGCTGCAAGCCTTAACTGGAACTTAACTTCCACCCTTACTTGGTTGGAAGCATCTCACAAAGCAAATGATTTCAGAAGCGTCAGGGAGTGTTCTTGATTCTTTTTAGTATAAGCAACAGGAATAATAAGTGATTTATGTCTATTGGCTTCATATTATCAAAGGGCCATGTTATGTTAAAGCTATTTGCACATTCGGGTGTGGCAAGACCGTGCACGCTGCTTGCTCGGTGGCTTATTAACATTTCTTTCAGCAAACAACTATTATTAAAGCTACAGTCAAGTGGAACAAGACTGAATGTAGCAACAAATTAGAACGCTGTTAATAATACATTGCCAGGAAATACAGTCTCTTAAGGCAAATGATTAGCATGGTTCAGCAATTTATAGTTTGCTTCCATGCTTCCCTTTCCCATTTTAAACTCATTCCACATTTCTAAATAAAGAATAAAAAAGGCACCTTTAACTCTTCTACTTTTCATCTGTAAGTCCTAGCAACCCACCAGCAACATGAAATGCATAAGGAGGGGAAACATTCTCATATCTCCCCTTCCTTTCTTTTCTTTAGCATCTTAGTCCTTAGCCCTTTTTAGAGGATATCTATATATTCAATGTGCTCCATTTAAATTCTAATGCCTGAAGACTGGAGAAGCTCCCTGTTATGCATATGATGTCAATTCTGTGTAAATACTATTATCCTTTGTAAGATTTTTAGAACCCAGGGATGCATAAAAACACACACATACCCTGTCAACCCCTCCCCGACCTCCAGATATGTCCTTCTTGTGGTAAAGAATATGGGGGTGACTGGAAAAGGCTGCATTTTATGTAAGTTGGGAAACAATTTGTCAAAAATGAATTGCCAAGTTTCGTTGTGCCCTGGCTCAAGGAGAGAGTAAGGGAGCAGTCAAAGGAAGGTATGAGTCCAGAAATGATGTCCCAAAGCCTTGTCAAGAAAGAGCTGTTTGAACCAGGAAGCTGTAGCAGGAAGTGCAGCTTTATCACAGGAGAGACCTATCAATATAGGTAGCAAGGACAAGTCAGCCAACTCAACATTTAACTCAACATTTCTTTCTGACAGAGTCATTGCAGAGGCTAGAGTTTTACAGTTGTTTCTGCCCTTAGTCACTGAGCCTGCTCGGTCAATCAGTCAACAAAGAAATTGTCCAGTAACATGAAAAAGCAGTTTGAACACAGTGATACCTGGCAGTAACATACATAGGGACACAACAAAAGTGGGCAAGAAGGACGTGTACTTCCTCAAAAATTGGAGAATGGGAGATGGTGACCTCTCAGATGGTGGTGTACTACTAGGGCCACTGACAGGTAACAAGGGTCAATTTCTTCTGGGTCTGAGGCTCCCAGGGCCCCCAGACACTTAGCTTTCATTTTAAAAAAATAAATGCTCTGTGTCAAAATGCCAGCCACCCCCCCAACTTCTGTTAAATAAGCCAGTAGCCAGCTGCTCCAATCCCCCCTTTCAGATTTTTAGCCAGTAAGTGAAGTCAGAGTTGTGATTGACAAGGAATTTGTTGGCCTCCAGGCAATAACTAGAACCTCTTGCAAGTCCTGAAAATAGCTGCCTTTTTCTGCTTGCCTTTATAGCTTGCAGCAGCAGCATGAGTACCTGCCCACCTGCTTTTACATGTTTAAAGGATATATGCATTTTTGTGTGTTGGCAAGTTTTGTGGGTTTTTTAAACATATATATACTCCAAATGCTGTATCACCTGTGTGTACCTCAGGGAGACAGCCACTTTTACAAGTACTAGGACAGGCAGGACGTATTATATCAAACAGAACATCACCTGCAGGTCCTGCAATATAGTTTACATCATCGAGTGCAAAAGACCAGGATGTCATATCCAACATGTAGGAAAGACCACAACTGACGTACGCACACACTTCAGGAACCACAAGTCGGCAATCTTGACAAAAAAAGTGGAGCAACCAGTTGCAAAGCATTTTAACATCGAGGGTCATGGCCTCTTGGACTTTTCCATTACAGAGATAGAGATGCTAGCAGATCCAGCAGCATTGACTAAAAGGGAGAACTTTTGGATTTACTCTCTGGACACATTGGCACCACATGGCCTGAACCTGGAGGACAGTACCACCACTACTTAGCTTCTGCAAATGAAGCCCCTCCGAGCATTCCGTCCTCAAAGCTCTATAACTGCTACCTTGGTAACAGCATTTGTATGTTAGCAGCTGATGAAGGCAGAAGCTGAAACATTTTGTTAATACAATAAAAACTTCTGTTTGGTTAATCACAATTACGTTCATATATATATATGAGGTAGGTTAGGTTGAGAGTTTATTCAGTCAAGCTGCACAATGCTTTAGCTACTCCTATCTTTTTAATTTTCTTTCAGTGTTAAAAATGTTTAATAATTATATGATTATTTTTGATCTATTTATAACTGTTGTAAAATGCCTTGGTGAATGCAGGAACTCTGAAAGGCAGGTTAAATTATGTTAAACAAATACATCTTAAATCAAGACTGTGGATTCAAAATAACTGTTCCTGTTGGTAATATCAATATTCAGCACTGGATTACTGCAATACACAGTATGTGGGGCTTCCCTTGAACTTGACCCAGAAGCTGCAATTAGTGCAGAATGCTGCAGCCATATTGCTGATGGGAGTGAGACCCCGTCAGCATATTATACCTCTACTCGGAGATCTGCACTGGTTGTCAATTTGTTACTAGGACAAGTTCAAGTATTGCAACTGGAATATGAAGCCCTAAACAACTCAGGACCAGTTTACTTGTGAGACCACCTTACCTCATTCAAGCACCTCACTCTGTGGAATAGACACCACAAAGTGTCTATTCTACAAACTGCAAAGGCTGAGGTCCAAAGAAGAACTAGAGAACTTAAGAACACCTGGTGGATAAAGAAAGCTCAAGAAATCCAGCACTTTGCAGATGCTCACGATGCACGGGGCTTTTTTAATGCCACAAAGGCCATCTATGGACCAACAAATTACGGTACAAATCCCTTACATTCAATGGATGGTATCAAACTTCTTATGGATAAAGTGTCTACTGCACTGCGCTGGAAAGAGCATTACCATGCCCTCCTTAATAGTAACTCTATTGTGGCTGATGAAGACTTCTTGCAAATTCCACAACAACAAACTAGAGACGACCTTACAGTATCCCCTAATTTGGGTGAAGTCAGTAAAGCCATCAATCAAATGAAGAACAACAAAGCTAGTGGATCAGATGGGATTCCTGCTGAAGCCGTTAAAGAAGGTGGGCCTGAACTTACACAACTTCATAAGCTCATCGAAAAAATCTGGATGAGGGAGGAGATCCTGGAAGACTTTAGGGATGCCATAATTATCACCCTTTTTAAGAAGGGTGATAGAACAGATTGTGGGAACTATCGAGGTATTTCTCTTCTTGCTACCTCAGGTAAAATCCTTGCAAGGATTGCTGCAAATTGCCTCCTGCTGATCTCAGAGGATGTCCTCCCCAAATCTCAAAATGGTTTCCACCCTTCCAGTGGGACAGTGGACATGATCTTCACTGCACGACAGCTTCAAGAAAAATGCTGGGAGCATAATCGACCTTTATATATGGCTTTTATTGATCTGACTAAGGCCTTTGACACTGAATCAAACCACTCTCTGGACCATCCTTCTGAAAACTGGATGCCCTGATAAATTTGTGAATATTTTGCAACTCCTTCATGACAACATGGCAGCAACAATTTTGGATAACAATGGTTTTCAGAGCGATCCATTCAGAGTTGGATCAGGCATAAAACAGGGATGTGTCCTTGCTCCTACCTTATTTGCTATCTTCATTGCTATGATTGAACACCTTATTGAGGGGAAACTTCCTACTGGTGTGGAAATCATATACTGAACAGATGGAAAGCTTTTTAATCTCAGTAGGCTGAAAGCAAAAAGTAAGGTAATGTCAACCTCTGTTGTAGAACTTCAATATGCCGATAATAATGTGGTCTCTCCACATTCAGAGAAAGATCTTCAAGCTATCCTAAATGTCTTTGCAGAAACATATGGAAAGCTTGGGCTCTCACTTAATATTAAAAAAACCAAAGTGCTTTTTAAAAAGGTGCAAACTAGTCCCTCTGTAGCACCATCAATCCAGCTTAATGGTGTGATGCTGGAGAACGTTGATCACTTCCCCTAACTTGGCAGTCATCTTTCTGTAAAAGCTGACATTGATGCTGAAATTCAACATCGTCTGAGCTCTGCGAGTGCCACGTTCTCCTGAATGAAGGATCGGGATATTAGCACGTAGACCAAAATGTTCATTTATAAAGCCATAATTATAATGTAGTCTCTGCACATTCAGAGAAAGATCTTCAAGCTATCCTAAATGTCTTTGCAGAAGCATATGGAAAGCTTGGGCTCTCACTTAATATTAAAAAACAACGTGCTTCATCAACAGGTGCAAACAAGTCCCTCTGTAGCACCATTAATGCAGCTTAATGGTGTGACTTTGGAGAATGCTGATCACTTCCCCTATCTCAGCAGCTATCTCTCTGTAAAAGCTGACATCACTGCTGAAATTCAACATCATCTTGAGCTCTGCAAGTGCCACATTCTCCAGAATGAAGCGTAGAGTGTTTGAGGAGCGGGATATTCGCAGGGAGACCAAACTGCTTATTTACAAAGCCATTGTACTACCGACCTTACTGTACACCTGTGAAACATGAACCATTTATAAGCACCACTCCCAACTTCTTGAAAGATTCCACCAACGCTGCCTCCAGAAAATTCTGCAAATTACTTGGGGAGACAGATGGACTAATGTTAGCGTTTTGGAAGAAGCAAAGACTACCAGTGTCGAAACAATGATCCTTCAACATCAACTTCGCTGGACCGGTCATGTTGTTCAAATGCCAGATCACCGTCTTCCAAAGCAGCTACTTTACTCCCAACTTAAGGATGGAAAATGGAACATTGGTGGAAAGCAAAAGAGGTTTAAAGATGTTCTTAAAGCTAATCTAAAAAAAGGAACATGAACATCGAGAACTGGGAAGTCTTGGCCCATGAACGTCCCAAATGGAGGTCGGCTATTATCAAAGGCGCTGTGGACTTCGAAGAAGCATGAATACAGGACGAACGGGACATATGAGCTAAGCAGAAAGCATGTCAAACAAATCCTCATCGTGACCATCTTCCATCTGGAAACCTATGTCCTCACTGTGGGAGGCTGTGTGGATCCAGAATTGGCCTCCACAGTCACTTATGGACCCACTGTTAAAGACCTTAACTTGGAAGACAATCTTACTTGGCCACGAGTGATCGCCAGTGAATGATTACATTAGATTACATCATTACATAATTACAATATATTACAGGTACTACATGATACTCATTCCACACTTGGAAGAAATTGCTATTTTAGTGTGGCAGCACCTGCTGTTTGGAACTCTCTGCCTATTGACACCAGGAAGGCACCTCCACTATATTCCTTTCAGCAACACTTAAAACCCTTTTGTTTAGGAAAGCCTATCCAGACACATAGTTGCTGATCTGTTTTAATCTTTTTAGTTAGTATCTGTTTTAACTGTTTTAAATATGTTTTTAATCACTTGTTTTTAACAGTCTTACTGATAATTTTCATGTTTTTTGTAAACTGCTTAGAGGTCTTTGCAGTCAAATGATACACAAATTTTGTTAAATAAATAAAAATAAACAAATAATTTATGGACATAAGCAGCAGTCCATGTCAACAGATTATGGGGGTGAGGTAGGAATGTAGGGGGGCAATCTACATACAGTCTACTGGGCTCAGGAAATCCTTTTGGCATCCCTGTGCACTACCTGCACCCAACCTTGATGAAGGAAATGCCCAACAGAACTATCAACAATGGGACCGTTATGAGCCATGGGTTGTAGTCCGAACTTCTGAAAAACGTTATCCCTAAAAATGCTTCTGATGGAAGCCAGGAGGTCTGCTTCACCTCTGAGAGGATCTTGAAGGTAAAGGATGCTTTTGATTAAACACTCCCAAACTAGGGCTGCAGAGTGATGCAAGGTTAATGACCAAATGGAGGGTGGAACATAGGCATTTTGTCAGGGATCTTGTCATTCTTAATATAATTGTGTTACAATTAATAACAAAATGGGGGGATATGCCAAGTAAAAATGCATTTAATTGCATTTGTAGTACCCTATGTTAGTCTAGGATTTAAATGGAGATATTGGTAAAGTGAATTTAGTAATGTTTTCTAGGGTCAGGCCCAAAAATGAACTTCAGGATTTCAATGGTGCTCACTTCAGAGGAGAGGCAAGCCCTAGAAGTCCCTGATTTCCCCTGCCCTTTGCCTTAGATTAAGATCCAGCCAGAGAACCCCTCTTGGCTGAGGCTGCAATCCTAACCAGTCAACTCAGAAGTAAGTCTCACTGAATTCACTGGGGTTACTCCCAATTAAGAAGCTTTTGGTTTGCGGCTTTACTGTTCACCTACTGAGACACATGGTGAAGAGGTGAAGAAGCAATTACTGCAGACTCTCTCACCCGAAGTGTCTTCACTCATTGGATTGCTGTTTTTTCCCCTCACCAGCCATTTTTAGAGCTGATTCCCATGGCCTGCCCCAGTCATGTGCAGTGTCTTTTAAGGTCGCAGCCAATCTCTGATGACAACAAGATGCCTTGTGCAACTCAGGTAAATTCTTTCCACTAACATTCTGCAGGCCTGGCTCTGAAGCCTTTGGCAGCTAGGGACTGTAGAGGCTTCCAAGCCTCAGAAATTCATTTGAGTTTGGGTCTGCATTCAAATTGGGATCGGCAGAAATAACAGTATTTTTTTTGTTTGGGAATGGGTAGGGCGGGGGTAAATACCCTGGCTTATTTCGAAGCCACTGTGGCCCAAGCCATAGGTGGCTCACTTATCTCTAATTTTAACATGAGGACCTGTGAATGTGCTGATTTAAACATACACACACACACAGCTAGCAAGAGGCATTTTACAACCACACCATGACAAGCAATTAGACTCTTATTCAATACTATCCATGTTGTTTTCTCCTTCCATGCTCTTATTATTATTCCAGTGGTTTTTATTGATTTCGCTATGTTTTTAATTAATTCAATAGCTTTCTGCCAACTGTTTTAGTAACAAAAATGAGCAAAATGGATATAGATGCAGCAGATCGTGTGAGAGGACAGAGTAGCCTGGGAATGGCTTACTATTTATCATATCACTATAGGTAATCTCTCTTGCGGTTTGCAACTGCAGTGGCTGGAGATATTTTGGGTGGCTAAAAATGCATTTGCAAGGATTGAATCTTTTGTTTTGAGCGCAATCAACTCCTTTCCAGAGCCACCATGTTCGCTCATCCTAAATGTGTTGTCAAATGGGATAACAGAATGCTGTGATATGTGGCGCCTTCTTTTCAATTACTCACGGAATCTCATTTCATTCTCTTTAGAGTCACATTCCCCATTCCCTGTGCAAATCCATAGATAGGAGTAAATAGCTTGCCCAGTGGCATTCATGGTTTTTGAAGAGCTACCATCTGTTGCTTCATCTCTTGGGATTCACAGTTCTGTAGAACACAAGCGAGTTTGGCAGGATTCCTTGAATAAGCTATACATCCAGATGTAACACACAAGGAAGACTGAATCATCGTGATCACTGTTGCAAAAGGGATCACAGTGTCTCGTCATACTCATAAGAAGGAAGTAGACATGAACAGACTAAAGAACAGAAGCCTAGGTCCAGAGAATTTGATAGCCTGGGATGGATCATCATGATGACTATTACTCAGAGCTTGGAAAAGTGACTTTTTTGAACTACAACTCTCATCAGCCCAATCCAGTGGCCATGCTGGCTGGGGCTGATGGAAGTTGTAGTTCAAAAAAGTCACTTTTCCAAGCTCTGCTATTACTTACTATTTAATTACTAATATTTATCAGAAGGGATTGACTCCAAATCTCTTCCATGAAGTCAAGGGCTCCTGTCTGTGGAAGGAACTGCAACCCAGCAGAGCTCCCACTGGAAGAAGGAAAGAGTTAGTTTTCAACAGTTCCCTCTTTGCCCTGCAGCCAGCCTCCTGCACTACCTGCCGCACTGTTCGAGAGAGTTCCTCATTCATCCAGAAAATGCTTTCAAGGTGTTAGGGAGAGGAGGAATAGGCAAACATCACTTCCCATCTTTCTCCAGCAGGACCATCCCATGAGCAGAGTTCCACTCACAGTAACTGTAGATGCAGTTCACTGTAACTATATATAAACAAAGCCTGCATTTAATCACATCATAGTATCTAAACCAGGGGTTGCCAAACTTTTGGGGCCAGTGGACACATTTGGAATTTTGTGAAAGTGCCATGAGTGCCAGTCACAAAAAGGCTGCCATGGGGACATGACATAGCAGGAAATGGCTGTTGGGAATGCAGCCCTGTGGCCAGTGGGGGGGAAATGGGTGCAAGCCCCCTCAGATTTTTTCTGTCTTTTTAAAAGAAAAATGTCTTTTTAATTTGTGACATGAAAATGACAGCCTCCATTCAAAGAATGACAACTTGTTTTAAGAACAGAAGCAACTTAAGTATAGGACCCTCTGAAAAATTCAGTGAATAAAGCAATTTGGAAGAGGCACCAAAAGTCTGCTCATTCAATTTATTTATTTATTTATTTATTTATTAAATTTATATACCGCCCCATAGCCGAAGCTCCCTGGGCGGTTCACAACAGACAATATCAAAATACAGTAAAACACATATTTAAAACAATTCAAACAACATTAAAAATGGGCTTCCTTAAAAAAATTTTAAATTTAAAACATTTATAACACATATTAAACACATATTAAAACACTTATTAAAATGCCTGGGAGAAGAGGAAGGTTTTGACCTGGTGCCGAAAAGATAGTAATGTTGGCGCCAGGCGTACCTCATCAGGAAGACTATTCCACAATTCGGGGGCCACCACTGAGAAGGCCCTTTTTCTTGTTGCCACCCTCCGAGCTTCCCTTTGAGTAGGCACCCAGAGGAGGGTCTTCGATGTTGAGCGTAGCGTACGGGTAGGTTCGTATCAGGAGATGCGTTCCACCAGATATTGTGGTCCCGTGCCATGTAAGGCTTTATAGGTTAAAACCAGCACCTTGAACCGGGCCTGGAAACATAAAGGCAGCCAATGCAAGTGGGCCAGAATCGGTGTTATATGTTCGGACCGCCTGGTCCCCGTTATCAGTCTGGCCGCTGCATTTTGCACGAGCTGCAGTTTCCGAACCATCTTCAAAGGCAGCCCCACATAGAGCACATTGCAGTAATCTAATTTAGAGGTTACCAGAGCATGGACAACTGAAGCGAGGTTCTCCCTATCCAGATAGGGGCGTAGTTGGGCCACCAAACGAAGTTGGTAAAAGGCACTCCGTGCCACCGAGGCTACCTGAGCCTCAAGTGACAAGGATGGTTCTAAAAGAACTCCCAAACTACGAACCTGCTCCTTCAGGGGGAGTGTAACCCCATCCAGAACAGGTTGAACATCCACCATCCGGTCGGGGGAACCACCCACTAACAGCATCTCAGTCTTGTCTGGATTGAGCCTCAGTTTATTAGCTCTCATCCAGTCCATTGTCACAGCTAGGCAATGGTTCAGCACATTGACAGCCTCACCTGAAAAAGATGTAAAGGAGAAGTAGAGCTGCGTGTCATCAGCATACTGATGGCAACGCACTCCAAAACTCCTGATGACCGCACCCAGGGGCTTCATATAGATGTTAAAAAGCATGGGGGACAGAACTGACCCCTGCGGAACTCCATACTGGAGGACCCAGGGTGCCGAGCAGTGCTCCCCAAGTGCTACCCTCTGGAGACGACCCGCCAAGTAGGAGCAGAACCACTGCCAAGCAGTACCACCAACTCCCAAATCAGCGAGTCTCCCCAGAAGGATACCATGGTCGATGGTATCAAAAGCCGCTGAGAGATCAAGGAGAATCAACAGAGTTACACTCCCCCTGTCTTTTTCCTGACAAAGGTCATCATACAGGGCAACCAAGGCTGTCTCCGTGCCAAAACCGGGCCTAAAACCCGACTGAAATGGGTTTCAGTCATTCAAGACTTTCCCTGACTGCGGGTAGATTTTTCATGATCACAATCACCCTATAGTTACTTAAGTGATCCTGAAAAAAAACAGCCAGTATAGTAACATGACCCTTGAAGAGTTAAATATTAAAACTTTGTATTATGAGCTAGGGTTAAACTTCATCCATTGCACTTTCCTTTCCTTTCCTGTTTAAGTTTCATTTGTGTGCTTTACCCAGCCAGCAATAAAGAACATTGTTTGTTTGCCTCCAGTAAGAAATAAAAACTTGTTCTACAGTTATTATGATGAGTAGAGCAAGACTGGGTGCTTATTGCTAAAGGAAAAATCAACCCAGCAATCGGTAAAAAAATCCAATTGCTTTCCACAATTAGTTTCCAGTTGCTAAATTAATCCTTTATATAGCAACCAGCTTCCCCTTGATTGTCCAACAGGAAGGAAGATTTAAAGGTCAGAAACAAACCTTGAACCAGGGATCTTCCAGGAGGAGTTAATGCCTTTTGGTGTCCCCTTGTTCACTGTATCAACATCCTTTTTTTTCCCTTATGAAACAAAAAAATATGCCAGTCATTTAATTCCTAGGGTTCATACTAAATTTTCTGTTAACTTAACTTGTATATGACCCATTATGTAAGTTAACACTCTCCCTGGATGGAGGAGGAGTGAAAGGGAAAGTCTCTGCCTTTCCCTTCCCCTGGCCTGGCCTCACATCCTCTCCACCCAGTGAGGTGGGTGGGATTGGCTGGTGCTACACATCTCCTCCCCCAAAATATGGCTGCCCCAGCTAACAAGGAAGGCTGGCTACAGGGCTAGAGGTATGGCATAACAGAAAATGGCTGTTCCATCCAAAAGAGCAGAAAGAGATAGTTACAAACATGCCCCTCACCCATCAATGGAAAAAAGGGATCTACATCAGCCACTGCTCTGCTCAGTTGCAGAGAGGTGTTCTTTGCACCTCTCTTCGGTTCAGAATAGAAGGAAAGGTGGGTGTCCAGTCCTGGTGTTGGGCGAGATCTAAATGAGAACTCGCTGTGCCTCCTTCCACCCGGTAAGGCACGGAGCTGGATTGACCCTGAATCTTGATTAGGAAGGAAACACACTCACACACAAGCTTTGATCAAAGGTTCCATCCAAACAACCGAGAGAGACAGCTGTGGTCAGAGGGACAACTTCATTCAGAACTCCTCAGTGTTATATAGGACTTTGGGTACAGTAAATAATAAACATCAAAGACGCACATATAGGTAGTAAAACGTGAAAGAATTACATAGAGTACTTCCTTCATGGATAGAAGAGGATATCACATTCCGTCCATTCTCCTGTCAAGCTTGCCAGTACAATGCTTGACGAATAAAAAAAGAATTCCTCTAGGGCAAGCAAGCAATTACCCCTCACCTTTGATCTACATACTTAGCAGTGAGGATTCACAGCTTCACGGGAATAGGAATCTTAAAGGGGCAGCAATTCTCACAGATTCTGAGAGACTGAAAGAAAAGAGTAAGGGCCTCATCTGAACACCCATATAATTTTAGTGATAACAATTCCCCCATTTGGTGCAATTGAGCTGTCAAAAACCAATCTGCACCACTAAGATTAGTTATGTAGACCACGGGCTTCATTCATTGCTTCCCTAAATGCAAGTCATTCCAAGGCATCCATGGTATAGGGTGTTCTTATCCTAGTTGCAGTAGGGGGTTTACACGAGGTAGAAGAAAGTGAGATCAGCAGAGGAGAAACATATGCAAACAACACATAATCAGGGATAAAATGATGAAACATAGAAACCCAAATAGTAAGTAGTTTACTCAACCCCTTCTAGGTAACCACGAGGTAAGCCAGGAAAGTAGATCAACGCTATTTTTACTGACCTCCGACACAAGATCCTTTAAACCATTAATTTTAGATTCAATCTGATGAGAATTATCAGATAAATTGAAACAACACATGCCCTTAAAATCTTGGCAGCCATGATTGTGACGTAACAATAAATAGTCAATAGCAGCCCTGTTCTCCAAAGTGGCTCCACGTATTTGGGCAATTTCTTGATTAACCAAGTCTAAGGCTTGAGAGGTGAAATTCAGCCTTTTCATCATTGCACATGCTAATCTATTGATGGCAATTCCGTTGATGGCTAGGGCAGGCACCCCTATCAGGGATAAGCCAAGGGAAATTACTTCAGCTTGATTTAAGATTCTCACATGATGTTTACACTCTGCAGGAAAGTCGTGAAGAGCAGTAGCTCTCCTAGCTCTACTGTGTGAAATGCCTAATGTGTGATAAGCCCTCTGAGGCAAAGCATAAGTAACTCTCCCAAGAGCACATGGACCCCCCATAGAATTGGCTGGAATCTAGTTGTATGCCACATAACCACATAGCCAGAACCACCCATCAGGCAGTTTGACATGTGCATAAAGAAAACTTATATTTTGCTTCTCTGTACAGTTCAATGGGTTGGAATCTTCAGTCAGATTTATACAATTCTTCAAACAGTTTATTACAACAGAACATGGGATACCTATATGACCTATTGTGCCTAAGCGAAAAGACAGCATATTAGGTTCCTTTCTAGTTCTTATTGACCCCCATTCGATAGAATTAGAATACAGCATGGAAACATTGGAAAAACCTGAAAACATAGTATAATTCCGAACGCTTCCAGGAGTAGATGGAATGCCTAGCAAACAGGTAGTGAAAATGTCATGGGCTGTGGTCAATATCATCAGGCTTGAAGTGGCTGTGATGAATCCAGGTGTTTCAGTGGGAAGTCGGTGTAAGGAGGTGTGGTGCTCAGCATTTATGGAGCGGCAGCAGAGTAGACAGGTTCCTTCATTTAGTACTGAGGTCTTGATGGAAGCAGGAACACACAGTTAGGAAATGGAGCAACAATTTGCCACCTCCCCTCGAGTGACTTTTTTGTTATTATTAAATTGTGAGATATTGATGTTCCCCGGTCAGCTACTTTCCACTCCTGCAGACCAATGTGCCGTAATCGAATCCTCACTAGGTATGTGTCACCACTGGTCACCGTGGGCTTTTCATGAGTGTGATGGATCCAATACTTTTTTCCTTCTGGGAATAGTGCTGCCTGTGTAGTTAACAGGACCAAGTAAGGATTCCCCCCCCACGAAGGGGCTAGCGTTCTTTACTCAGACGTAATCCCCCGGCTCAAAGGGATGGACTTGTTCCTCACAAGGGACTGAGTCTCCTAGGGTTGCCTTTTGTCCCAAGTATCGGAGGCGCCTTCGTAAAAACAATCCAGGGAAATACTTTGCACAGAGTGGCTGGGAGAACATCTGTTGGACGTAATGGTAGTTATACACACACACAAAAAGGAAAACAAAAGGACATATGAGCATCTGTAACATTCCCAATATAGAATCAAGCAGTGTGCTCTGCCTGAGGTATAGGAACATGTGTATTCAGATATAAACAACCAAACATTAAGGGTTTTGTCATTGAATTTTGCACATGTCTGTACCCCCCCCCCTAAAATTCCATGGCAAAACAGCATATGCAAGCACAAACTTCAGAGGAGATATACAGATATATCTGAAAGGAATAATACGTGTTCAGAGCCACTCACCAGCTGTGGCAAGGACTACAGGAGTCAACAGGCACTTAAGGTTAAATTAAATAGGCATGTAAAGAAACATTCCCTCCCACTAGGTTGAGGGGTCTCTGATACCCCACAATCAACACGTGGTCTGGTATTCAGATGGGTAGAACGACAAAACCTGAGGCTAGCACAGTTGCATTTCCTGGTATTACTTACCCAAAAAGGGAATTAATTTCATGGTTAAATTTAATTGTTTACTAAGTCTTTCCACCCCCCCTAGCGGTGGGGTGATGTGACGCATGCAAATCACGTGTCATGTCTAAAGAGGAGTATAAATGGGTTAACAATCAGCTGTGAAGTACGTGTCTGGATTAGAGTTGATAGCAAGAGGTAGCCCAAATTTAGGGGTAAAGTCTATCATCAGGATCTTAATGACAACAGCAGTCATGGAGTGTGCTGCTGTACAGGCTTCAATCCAGTGTGTAAGTTGATCATTATAGATCAAAACATACTTATAACCCCATGAGGGAAGTAAGGAAATAAAGTCAATTTGCAAGTTTTCAAATGGTAAAAGCAGCCCAGGGGCACCTCCCTTTGTGACTCTTTAACGTGGACGAAACATTGAAGTGTAACTTGGCATCTACCAGAGCTTATGTATCACAGTGTCCTTATTCATGAAGCTGGATGCATAACAGGTGAAGAAGCCTTATGGGGCTATAGGGACTTTCCAGAGGCCATCACACCACTGTGCCTTGTGTCTTTGTTCCCAATCCTCGATTTCCTGTGGGGAGAGAAGATCTGCATGCTGCTTAAGAGGTGTTAATTCAAAAACAGGTGTGTGTACAGACAGCAGAAGCAGGTGCTGTGCAATCCAGCAGGCAGCAGGCAGCAACATCAACATTAAACATTACCATTGTGATAGCAGAGGTGTCCTTCTGATGAGCTGGATAATGCATGACAGCTATTTATGATGGTCTGTCCAGGTGCTGTCAAAATAAAGCCTCTCTTCTTTCACAATGCTTCAGTAACATAGCATACACCCAAAAGCATATTAGAGTCCGTGTAATTCTATAAGGGCAACAAAGCTTTGCTGCTTGCGCCCCCTGGTAGAAAGGCAGTGGAGCAGCCCACACAATTTTATATAGAGTAACAACAGAGGCCCTTGTAAACCTCTGGCTCTCCAGCATTAAAAGAGGATCCATCTGTACAAATACTCACAGTCTGCGTTTTCCAAAAACACATCCTTAAGATCTGGACTAGGGGTTTCAGTCAGCTGAATGAGTTGAAGACAAGCATGCTTAACAGTTAAAGCGGAGTCCACATCTGGGAGCAGGGTAGCAGGATTTAGCGAAAACATTCTCTCCATTGTCAGGTTGGAGACTGCCAACAGTTCCAGTTGCTGGTGTGAAAAAGCAGGGCTTCAGCACTTTAAGTAGGGTAGCTGATACCTCATAAGGAACCAAAACAAGCAAGAGATGGCCCATGACCAAGTCCTTTAAATCTTTGAATAGGTAAATCAATGGCAGGGAATATCCAATAGATGCAAGAATACAACAGATGGTGGCCTCAGTTTACAGAGGAGATAAAAAAAATGTAAAAGAGACAAAGATCATCAGATACACACATAATGCAGCATAATTATGCACAGTAAAACCTTTCCTTGAATTTTACAATGATAACACTGGCATCCAGTGAATTGTGGGCTTGTTTAAGGGGCTGTGCTCAATATAGATGTGGATGGGCCAGTGCAAATAGGAAATGAACAGGAAGAACAAACAGTTTCTCATGCCCTGTGCATTTTTGAGGGGATGTTTACTGAGACCTTTCATGGACACCACAGGAACTACTGGTGGATGTACTGGCACCTGTGGGTGTCTTGTTGGCAACCCCTGATTTAAAGTTTGTGCTATGGCTCTGAAGCTCTGCTCATGGGGCAGTTGTGTGCATCTAATGTAAGGGACCAGAGTATGCCTTAATGTTGTGTGTTTATTCATTTGTTTGTTGTTGTTGCTTATTTATTCATTCATTCTTTTCTTCTTGTTGTCATCCAAATGGAGTACTTTTAAGACATACTAATTACAGTGGAAGAGGGTTAAGCCTATGCTAAAGCTGAGTGGATTGTATTTTTTTGTGGTAATTTTGTAGTAATCATCATTGTAATGCCAGAAAAAGGGAGAGAGAGAGGCAATAATGTTCCATTCTTTACATGATTTTATTTGCTGAGAATAATATATAGAACAAGAATGAGAACTAGTAATAAATTAAAATGTAAATACCCAATATATTTTAAACATGATAAGATGCACATGCTAACATTCTGATTTCTCCTCAACTGTTAGATGGACAGGAGTCCTAATGCTGAAACACTAATTATTCCTCAGTTAAAGCTGTAATCCTATATCTACTTACCTGGAAGGACGTCCCATTGATCCAACAGCACTTACTTGTGAGGAGACATTAGAAGTATTGTGTTGTAAGTATATACATAACTGTCACATATATGTTAGATCAAGGATCCATTTAGCTCACTCAGTGTGATCTGTGATTAGTGATGTCTCTCTATGGTCTCAACTGGGATACTTTTTTCATCCCACTTCCTGATATTCTTTAACAGGAGAAGCCCGACTTTGAAACTTGGAAAACTTATGCATGCAAAATGTGGCTGTCCCTCACATTCTCCACAAATTAACTTTATCTCAACCTAAGTTAGGGCTCAATCCAACTGCTTTTTATGCTGGGCTGAGGGAAGTTGAATTTAGCACATCTCTGGCTGAGTCAGCTGGGTCCTGGCTCAGTCGGGCTCAATCACCTGGCTGGCTTAGCTGGCGATTCTCCAGAGAATTCCAGCCCGGCAGAATGGGAGCCAGCAGATGGCCAGAAAAATGGGGGTTTCAGGGAGTGTTGGGGGAGGGGCCAATAGGGGGACTTATGCTACATCCAGGTCCCATTCTGCTCCCTCCCATGGCCCTCCATCCCAGCAGCCATGAACAAGAATAATAAACTGGGGAAAGGGGTGGTGGAAGGAAACATGTTTCATTTCCTTCTGGTGCACCCTGCTGGCACAGCCAGCATCTTCCCCTCCCAGAAACTCCTGAACAGCAGCTTGATGTAGTGGCCCCTTCTGCCAGCTCTGCCTCCATTGGCTGCACTCCTGCCAGCCTCCAACAAGATGGACTGCTCTGCCAAGAACCTGCCCGTGTCTTCATGTGGATGCCTTAGGGTCAAACTACACATGCCATTACATCAAATAAGCAGCTGGCAGCTCTATATATTTTATTATTATTATTACTAAAAAGTAAGGGCTGTATTCAACAAAATCCTACTGAGAGTAGACCCATTGAAATTACTCAACATGTTAGTCATGCCTATTAACTTCAGTGGGTTGTACTTTGAGTAGAACTAAGGAATACCACCCTGTGGAGCGCCAAATTCTGATTGTGACTGCAGTGTTCAGGAAGAAGAGGTTTAATCCTTCCCTCTCTCCCCATGATCTTTCCCCCTGCCCATTAACCCCGGGAAACCAATAGCAAAGAAGAAGAAGAAAGGAAAGTTTACATTGCTTTTTCTTTCTTTCACTACGTTGCACAAGTGAGGGACTATGATTTTTTTTTTAAGTATTACAGGGGCATGGTGCCGCAGGGTTGCTAAGCCTGGGCTAGGAATCACATTTGATACTGACAAAGCAAGTCAAGTTGATAAGTTCTAACAAAATACTTATTAGAAGACATGGTTAAGAAATAGCAGATATTTACAGTCCTTGGTTGCCATTAGGACATCTGATAACAGTGGTGCCAATCTCCTGTGAGTCCAAATTGATCACACTCTCTAGGCCTTCTGAGACATGATCTGATGTCTGATGTGTTGTGTTTGATACAGGCCTTATATAGTGGAAGGATGACTGATTTTGCTCAGTCATCCTGAGTCTTGTATTTTTAAGTGGCCAACAGATGGTGCTGCTATATCATGGAAACACTTTCTAAGAGTTTATTATTCTTGTTTATTCATGATCTCATTGCTCTAGACAAAACAAAAGATAAGGCACCTGGTGTTTATGTACAGTTTCCTGTTGTGTTGTTATCACACTGATAAAAGTGGGCCTGTTGTTGACAACTCAGCAATCATCAGAGAGCTGTAAGAAGCATGAATCCTTAAAAGATTCATTATTGTAATAGTTCTACTTCAAGCCTAAAATATAATGGCTTGCTAATAAGCATGGTTTGTGGCCTCTAAATGCGTACCAATAAAGGTGCGCTTATAAGGAATTTGCATATGTCACTTTAACTCATGTTGATAACCCTCTATGTGACATTACAAGGGGTGAAGGAAATTATTAAACCTCCCATCTTCACATGCTGTGGTCTGAATCCAGATTATTGTTAAACATGTTTTAACACGTCACTATAGGGAATCATAGGAAGAAAATGCAGGTATGGAAACAAAGATTCATTTGGAGCCGTGGAAATTGGGGCACATTACAGTAGCTCAGACTAGCAACTCAGCCATCATTGAAACTTGATCAGTTACAATGTCCACACTTCCAAGTTTTCCTACAATTAGGCCACTCCAGATATACAAATTTTACAAAAGGCTGGTATAGGAACTATTATAATCACAGGGTTTTTCCCTCTGAGGTGTTGCTGTTGTTAGACTTGTTAGTTGCTTGTTATCCAAAGATTTCCAGGCCACTCTTGAGCGGTCTTTATGTTTCTACAGAGTCAAAATATGGATGCAGATCACTGTACCAGGCATGGGATGGAGATCAAGCAGGGAAAAATACAGGAAGCTTTATTACAGTGTTTCATTTTCAGATGAAATACATAGTAATTCTCAACTTAATGAACTAATAAAGAGGTTGTTAATAGGAATTCAGTAGTTTCCCTTACTTTCATTCATGATAGCAACTTCCTGTTAGGATTTGAAAGAGGAGTATTTAATGGTTCATGAAACACTGTTATTTCTTGTGGTTTGATTTCAGCATGCCTTGACTGTGGCTGCATTCAGACGTGAGGTTTATTACCTTAGCTTTACTGATTATAATGGTAATGCTTCTGTCCCGATTGCTAACATTCATTTCACACTGTTGCATTATTGAACTGTGGCTTATTATTATTATTATTATTATTAAATTTGTATCCTGCCCTTCCTCCCAGCAGGAGCCCAGGGCGGCAAACAAGGCACTAAAAACACTTTAAAACATCATAAAAACAAATCTTAAAATAAATTAAGACAAAACAGCATTAAAAACATTTTAAAAACTTTTTAAAAAGGGTTAAAACATTATTAAAAACATATTAAGCAATTCTGACACAGATATACTGCCATGTCATGCTAAATTTCATTCACACCAGTGGGCATGGTGTGACACAACAATTAACATGACTGGACATGTCCCTACTCCCCCACCCTTTCCAAATACTTGCACTTCTGTTGTCCCCTGACTCTCCCATGAAAATGGCAGGAAAGAACTGTATGCCAATATACCACCCCAAATTTTGTCACTTTACTCCTGTGGGGTTGATGGGTTGTGAACAGATTTTTCCTGGGAACAATTAACATGGAAATGAGCACTAAACTTCCACTAGATTCCCTGATGGCTTTTACATTGTGTGAAAGATTAAATAAAATGCAGAAATTATCAGGTAAGGAAATGTCAGGGAAATGGAATAAACTGCTGTCTGAATGCAGCCTCTGAAAGGTAGTAGAGACACTGGGGGTGGATTAATTTTAACTGGAGAAGCACCTTAGCTGTTGTTAGTCACACGCCTTATTGTATTAATGACAGCCTGTTGAAAGCAATGATGTGTTAGCTGTTGTGAATGTATGAGCCTTCTAGGCAGGGGGAAGAGATCTGACAATGTTGAACTCTTTAAATAAAAATCATCTGATATACATTCATTATAACAGGAAAGTAAGAGTCACCTAGTCAAAGCCTTCAGATGTGGATTTAGTTCAAGGAAGACCAAATCAAAGTGGAATCAGTGGGATGCATAGAAAAGGGTAAGCCAGATGGCAAATTTTCCTACATGAAACTGGGTAAATAAGTATTTTTTTAAAAAAAATATTTTCCAGCACATCTGGCAGGAGAAGGAGGACTTGCAGGAATAGTAAGAAAGATATTTCATCATCTGCATTAGTGGAAAATAGAATACAAGTCCTCACATGATGTAAATGTGAAACTTACATATGAGGCTGGATGTTCATTTAACAAAATACCAGGGTCATTATACTCTTGGCTTTGTTTAACCTGATTTGTTCTCAAATATGCATTTAGGAAACAATCACCAGAAATAAAGCTGCAGGTGCAGAAATCAGCAAGCTGAATCAAAGTACATCCTCAACATTATTTGCCCTTTCTATAGCCTATTTTAGGATCTGAAACTGCTTAATAATATGCTTTTATATAATGTAGGCATATACAGTATCATGGTAATAAGTAGAAGCTTATTAATGCTATGTAAGAATGGATTATGTTACCTGACATCAGAAGAGTGGGGGCTTGCTGGGCAATGCCAAGGCAGGAAGCCCAAATATAGAACAGTAAGAAGAGTCAGACTCATGAAGCAGCCGGCTCTCAGAAGAATGGCAATGCATTGATCATGATTGGCTGCACAGGGGATCAGCTTCTGGGAAGTGGGACTGTCCACTGGGTATATCAGGAGCGGGCAGCCTATTATTAAAGATGAGTCTGCATGTACTAAAGTTAGAGATATTCCACGTGCCTCCATTAAGAGACTGGGCGGTGGTGTGTGTGTGTGACCTAACAATCGCTACTGTTAATATCAAAGATAGGCATTTCCCAGTAGCTGAATGGTGAAGTATAATATCTGCTGCTCTGTAGTGTTAAAAGCTGAAGATATATGCTGTAGTGCTAATAAACTATGGATAATAGGCACAGTTGGTGTCAATCTTGCTTACCTGGATATGTTTAAAAGAACCATTAGCCAAAAAAGAGAAAGATTTATGGCAAAACAGTAATAGGCAATGTAACGGTATAGTTTCTTCCTTTGTACCTGAACACCATAAAAATTTTTAATATTAATGTTCATGCAAAGCAGATCAATGGGGTCATGACTGGTATCATGATGGGTTTATAGCTAAGGAATGCATGCTCATGAATAAATGTATACCTTCTCCAGCAAGCACAATTCAGTTTGCCTTCCAAGGTCAAGCCCATGGATCTGTAGACATTATACTTCCTTTTCTTTGACATGTGAACTAAGGAGATTTTTTGGTAAAAGTCCAATAATTAAATATAAATGAATTAACTATGTGCCTGTTATTATTTTAATGGAGCTACCCTGGAGGAACAAAGATTAACGTGGTCCTGACAACTATTACCAATATGTTTCCAAAGGAATTGCCAGTTTCCTGCCTTGATGGCCTTCTGCTTGCTTAATAATATGTGGCAATACAACTTATCAAGATTGAGGCTAGATTATCATCAGCACAGAGAAATCATGCCAATTCACCTGCAAAATTGAATAAATTTTCATCAGCTCTTTGGGAGCTTTCAGACAGCTGGATTTTCTGACCCCATTCAGTTTCCTGAACATTGGGATCAGAATGAAAATGCCAGGGAATTAGATTTTAATCTATGTAGTAACCATTTAAAAATTGAATGGATGGTTACTGTTGTGGGAATGTATATAAGCATATCATTAGCCTTGACTGTTCCTATTTATGTTGCTTCTAACAAGGATGAATGCAATCCTCCAGTAAGTGCAGTTATACTCTCTTTGATTTTGAACAATCTGACCTTAAATGGCATTCTGTTTTGCTCCTGAAAGTAAAAATACAAAAACATTACAAGAGTGGAGCAGAATGAAATCTTGCACAGCAGCAGGGAGCTGTAGCATTACAGCATGCTATTAATGATTTGTCAAATGAAAAGCATTCCCCATTCTGCGTGGTGGAAGAGTGGTTGCTAACTACTTGTAAACAACTAATTTTCTAGCACAGCAGGCTTAGTGGTTTCACAACACATGTACAATTGATATGGTCTTGCAGGACATGCCTGAAGAATTTATAAACCATTTTAATCCTGCAATTTTAAGCAGCAGCATCTCTGCTTAGCAGGTTTTTTATGTCTGTGTATTAGATGATTGACTATTCTTGACTCCACCTTGTTTCTGGATTGATACATATGCAGTAGGATCTACTTCTGTCAGCTACTGGCTGACATATTGCATTGCACACATGAATGCAGTCACAGGGATAATGGGCATATATGGAAAACCTGCTCCAGTTGAATAGGAGAACCAGCCCTAAGAGGCAAATTCCTAAAGGAAAGAAATGTGGATAGAAAATGTATGCTGGATCAGACCAAAGGCTCATACTGTCCAGCATCCTGTTCTCACAGTGATCAGCTAGATGCCTTTAGGAAGCCCACAAGCAGGACACGAACAAAATCGCATTCTCCCCACTTGGGATTAGGGGTGTACAAAGTTGTCAGTGTCCATCTCAATATGTATCCATCAAATTCTGAACGTTTTTTGTTCCATTTTGTTTTCCACAACATACGACACTATTTGTTTCATTTTTTTCTATAATTGAATTTTATGTATTTACCTAGTTTTTGTCTGCTATGGACTGCTTATACTAATTCAATCTTTTTTATCTCTGAATGAGTGCAAAACACAATAAATGTCTTCTCCCAGAGACAAGCAGGATTGAATAACCTGTACATCAGATGATGCATGCAAAGTGCAATTCTGAATGCTTTGGGTGCACTACCCAGTTCCCTGTGGGGAACTATGTGGCATACCTGAACCCTGCTTGGATTTCTTCACAAGCTTGCTCTGGACCAGTGTGGAGTCACTGTTCTCCTCCTCCTCCTCCTCCTCTTCTAATGTTCTATCTTTATTTTTCTCATCCAGAAGTGTATGAGCAAGCTGTTCAGCTCCGGGGGGGGGGTCAATTCATTGCAGTTTTTGTCATGACCATGTTCAGCTGTAGCTGGTTCTGCCCATCCTTCACCCATTTGGTGTTGGATTGTTCCTCCACAGAACACTCTGGATGAAGACATAACAAGTACACTATGTACTTATAAACAAGTAGATCCCACAAAATTAGGTAATTTTTAAAAATACATAATTAGTTACATAAAATTCACAGTTCCTTTTTTTTAAAAAGAAGGGATTTTGATCTTGACCAGCAACTGAACACATGAAAAAGGGGATTTTCATATCCACGTTCACTTACTGCAGATTCTTTGATATCCATACTTGTAATTTTCAGCAACTGGTATTCAGAATCAGTACCTCTGACTCTCCTACATTAAACAATTATTGTTCACAAATAAGCCCTTATGATGGGGCAGTTTAAAATATTCATCAATAAATGAATAAATTATCATCTGGGTTCAATTACATGTTTGGGAAGAAGAACACATACGATTTCTGAAGGATCTGTTCTGTGGGTGCATCACTCTTCATCCACAGATTGGCTTCCTCCATCAAATAATAAGCTCATGTAATAAGATCAGAATGAATCAGGACATTTTTATCTCGTGGTGGAGGCAAATGTCAGGGTATCCTTTCATGTATTTGAAAAAACTGTGCCTGAAAACTCTGTTCAGTGCATCCATGTGCATATCATGCTTAACTAGATTTAGCTTCCTAAGCTGAAAAGGAAGAATGGGCATTCAGTGTGAGATCATTATTTCCTGACCTGCCCATCATACTCATTGTGTTATCGCTATCATCTCCCATCTATTCTGTTTCTCAGTTGGTGCATTGCTGTACGCTCTTGCCTGATACTGTAGAGTCATTCACCAATTGACTCAGAAACAGATGCTCTCCTATGTATTTCCATTGTCCCATTTTTTCCCCTCTGTGCAGATATTTCTCATGGATAGAAAAGCTAAGATTCACAGCCAATCTCGTAATAACCTTGAGGAATACAATTCTTTCAAACCTGTTGGTTCATCAGTAGTGGAGCCTATTTATTCAATGAATACCTTCGATATAGGTATTCTATACTGGAGCAATACAAGACTACATCAGCGTGGCTACCGGGACAGTTATCTCCAGAACAGATAGGTCCTTAGTGACTAGTTTATTTAATTGGAGAGCAGCATAGTCAATTCAATCTTTCCTTCTCTGTTTTCCCCATTAGCACTACCTGCTGATGTTTCCTTGGGGCCTTTATTATTCTTTTTTTTCTTTACAAGAAAGTATATTAGACTGTAGAATTGTTTCCCAAGTGACATGGTAGCAACTGGAACCATTAAAGCTAGACTTGAGAAAGCACTCAAGGATATACTGTGGAGAACTATCAATCCTGCAATGGTAGAGAAATGAACAAGTCACCCTAATATGTCTTTTCCGTCTCTCATTTCAGTGTGCTATATATTATACTCTTAAACTGTTGTATGTAATCCTCAGTGGCACCACTGGAAACCATTTAGTGTGTAAGATGAGTTTCAGTTTCTAAATGATAAACAATGATATTCAGGTTTCTTTTCTGTTAATTTTTGGCACCAGTTTGGCCAAGTCTTCTAACTCTTGCTTCATTTCTTGCAAATGTCTTCTTTTCCTCTTCAAGTTTTATATGTTTTCCACTTGTAAGGATTAAATTGTAAGGATTAAGGTAAGAAGCCAGCAGGGGTGTGGGGGCTTTCCAGTGTTTTGCACCGCCTGCAGCATGTACGACTATCTGCCTGTTGGACAGAAGTCGTGGGTGTGCTCTCGGTGCAATGAGCTCCTGGCTCTCCGGGAATGACTTCATTTCCTTGAGGCCAAGGTGGCGGACCTGGAAAAGCTGAGAGAGACAGAGAGGTGTGTGGAGGAGGCCTTCAGGAATGTTATAGGTGTGTCCCACTCCAACGATGATAGCTCTCCTGCTATCATGGAGAACGATGGTCTCGGGGAAGGAGAGCATCCAGCTGAGGAAGAGGGAAATGATCCCTTAGAAGGGACCCATTCCTTGGGGGATGAGCAGCTATCCTCTCGTGCCGAGGATATATCTCCAGGGGGTGGAGGGATCCTTGTAGTGGGTGATTCGATCATTAGGAACATAGACAGTGGGGTGTGTGATGGGCGTGTAGACCGGAAGGTGTTTTGCCTGCCTGGTGCAAAGGTTGCGGATATCGCCCGTCATTTAGATAGTTTGGTAGACAGTGCTGGGAAGGAGTCAGTGGTCGTGGTGCACATTGGCACCAACGACATGGGGAAATGCAGCCGTGAGGTCCTGGAAGCAAAATTTAGGTTGCTAGGTAGGATGCTGAAAGCCAGGACCTCCAAGGTGGCTTTCTCTGAAATGCTACCGGTTCCACGCGCAGGACCAGCCAGACAGGCCCAGCTTCGCAGTCTCAATGCGTGGATGAGACGATGGTGTCGGGTGGAAGGGTTTGGATTTGTTAGGCACTGGGGAACATTTTGGGACAAGCCGGGCCTGTACAAAAGGGACGGGCTCCACTTGAACCAGAATGGAACCAGACTGCTGGCACTTAAAATTAAAAAGGTGGCAGAGCAGCTTTTAAACTGACTGAGGGGGGAAACCCGACAGGAGCTGAGAAAGGTCCGGTTCGCAATAAACCTCCCCCCTGGGATAAAAACCAAAGAAATGATGAAATTTTAAAAGGGGTAGGCCTAGAAGTAGGCATTGTGAGAGCAGGGGCACAGGATATAAATTCAGAAGAGCAAAATTACCACAGGCCTAACCACAAGTGCCAAAGACACTTGAAGAGAGACACTGCTTACAAGTGCCTGTACGCTAATGCTAGGAGCTTCCGAACCAAGATGGGAGAACTGGAGTGCTTGGTCTTAGAGAATAGCATTGATATAGTGAGCATAACCGAGACCTGGTGGAATGGAGAAAACCAGTGGGATATGGTTATCCCTGGATGTAAACTATATCGGAAGGACAGGGAAGGACGTATTGGTGGCGGAGTCGCTCTATACGTGAAAGAAGGCATTGAATCCAGCAAGCTCGAAACCCCAAAAGAGGCAGACTCCTCCACAGAATCGTTGTGGGTGGTGATACCGTGCCCCAGGAGGGACTTAATACTGGGAACGATCTATCGTCCCCCTGATCAAAATGCTCAGGGAGACCTTGAGATGAGATATGAAATTGAGGAAGTATCCAAACTAGGAAATGTGGTAGTAATGGGTGACTTCAACTACCCGGACATAGACTGGCTGCATATGTGTTCCAGTCATGACAAAGAAGCAAAGTTTCTAGATATTCTAAATGACTATTCCCTAGATCAGTTGGTCATGGAACCGACCAGAGGGACGGCAACCCTGGACTTAATCCTCAGTGGGGACCGGGACCTGGTGCGAGATGTAAGTGTTGTTGAACCAATTGGGAGCAGTGACCACAGTGCTATTAAATTAAACATACATGTAACTGGCCAATTGCCACGAAAATCCAACACGGTCACATTTGACTTCAAAAGAGGAAACTTCACAAAAATGAGGGGATTGGTAAAAAGAAAGCTGAAAAACAAAGTCCAGAGGGTCACATCACTCGAAAATGCTTGGAAGTTGTTTAAAAACACTATATTAGAAGCTCAACTGGAGTGCATACCGCAGATCAGAAAAGGTACCGCCAGGGCCAAGAAGATGCCAGCATGGTTAACGAGCAAAGTCAAGGAAGCTCTTAGAGGCAAAAAGTCTTCCTTCAGAAAATGGAAGTCTTGTCCGAATGAAGAAAATAAAAAAGAACACAAACTCTGGCAAAAGAAATGCAAGAAGACAATAAGGGATGCTAAAAAAGAATTTGAGGAGCACATTGCTAAGAACATAAAAACCAACAACAAAAAATTCTATAAATACATTCAAAGCAGGAGACAATTGGACCCTTGGATGATAAGGGAGTCAAAGGTGTACTAAAGAACGATAAGGAGATTGCAGAGAAGCTAAATGAATTCTTTGCATCTGTCTTCACAGTGGAAGATATAGGGCAGATCCCTGAACCTGAACTAACATTTGCAGGAAGGGATTTTGAGGAACTAAGACAAATAGTGGTAACGAGAGAGGAAGTTCTAAGCTTAATGGACAATATAAAAACTGACAAATCACCGGGCCCGGATGGCATCCACCCGAGAGTTCTCAAAGAACTCAAAGGTGAAATTGCTGATCTGCTGACTAAAATATGTAACTTGTCCCTCGGGTCCTCCTCCGTGCCTGAGGACTGGAAAGTGGCAAATGTAACGCCAATCTTCAAAAAGGGATCCAGAGGGGATCCCGGAAATTACAGGCCAGTTAGCTTAACTTCTGTCCCTGGAAAACTGGTAGAAAGTATTATTAAAGCTAGATTAACTAAGCACATAGAAGAACAAGCCTTGCTGAAGCAGAGCCAGCATGGCTTCTGCAAGGGAAAGTCCTGTCTCAGTAACCTATTAGAATTCTTTGAGAGTGTCAACAAGCATATAGATAGAGGTGATCCAGTGGACATAGTGTACTTAGACTTTCAAAAAGCGTTTGACAAGGTACCTCACCAAAGGCTTCTGAGGAAGCTTAGCAGTCATGGAATAAGAGGAGAGGTCCTCTTGTGGATAAGGAATTGGTTAAGAAGCAGAAAGCAGAGAGTAGGAATAAATGGACAGTTCTCCCAATGGAGGGCTGTAGAAAGTGGAGTCCCTCAAGGATCGGTATTGGGACCTGTACTTTTCAACTTGTTCATTAATGACCTAGAATTAGGAGTGAGCAGTGAAGTGGCCAAGTTTGCTGACGACACTAAATTGTTCAGGGTTGTTAAAACAAAAAGGGATTGTGAAGAGCTCCAAAAAGATCTCTCCAAACTGAGTGAATGGGCAGAAAAATGGCAAATGCAATTCAATATAAACAAGTGTAAAATTATGCATATTGGAGCAAAAAATCTGAATTTCACATATACGCTCATGGGGTCTGAACTGGCGGTGACCGACCAGGAGAGAGACCTCGGGGTTGTGGTGGACAGCACGATGAAAATGTCGACCCAGTGTGCGGCAGCTGTGAAAAAGGCAAATTCCATGCTAGCGATAATTAGGAAAGGTATTGAAAATAAAACAGCCGATATCATAATGCCGTTGTATAAATCTATGGTGCGGCCGCATTTGGAATACTGTGTACAGTTCTGGTCGCCTCATCTCAGAAAGGATATTATAGAATTGGAAAAGGTTCAGAAGAGGGCAACCAGAATGATCAAGGGGATGGAGCGACTCCCTTACGAGGAAAGGTTGCAGCATTTGGGGCTTTTTAGTTTAGAGAAAAGGCGGGTCAGAGGAGACATGATAGAAGTGTATAAAATTATGCATGGCATTGAGAAAGTGGATAGAGAAAAGTTCTTCTCCCTCTCTCATAATACTAGAACTCGTGGACATTCAAAGAAGCTGAATGTTGGAAGATTCAGGACAGACAAAAGGAAGTACTTCTTACTCAGTGCATAGTTAAACTATGGAATTTGCTCCCACAAGATGCAGTAATGGCCACCAGCTTGGATGGCTTTAAAAGAAGATTAGACAAATTCATGGAGGACAGGGCTATCAATGGCTACTAGCCGTGATGGCTGTGCTGTGCCACCCTAGTCAGAGGCAGCATGCTTCTGAAAACCAGTTGCCGGAAGCCTCAGGAGGGGAGAGTGTTCTTGCACTCGGGTCCTGCTTGCGGGCTTCCCCCAGGCACCTGGTAGGCCACTGTGAGAACAGGATGCTGGACTAGATGGGCCACTGGCCTGATCCAGCAGGCTCTTCTTATGTTCTTATGTTCTTAAATTCCATTTTCAGATCAACAGTTACCTTCACAAACAGATGAGTCCTGCTGGGTCAGACCAAAGGGCTATCTGATCCAGCATTGTTACCCACAATGACCAACCAGATGCCTATGAGAAGCAGGACATGAGGGCAATAGCCTCCTTCTGCTATTGTTACACAGCAGCTGGTATTAAGAAGCATACTGCCTGTAATCCCAGAGGTAGTATATAGCCATCATGACTAATAGCCAATGAAAGTCTTATCCTCTATGATCCCCCTTTAAAACCATCTATCTTGATGGCCATCACCACACCTTTAGCCACCTTGAACATTTTTAATGGAAATGCATCAAAATGTTCTAGTGAATTCCATATAACGATGTGCTGTACTTCCTTTTGTCTGTCCTGAATTTCACACCTCTTTAGTTGGTCGACTCCATCCTGGCTCCCAGTGGTGGACTAGTCATATCAACTGATTCATACCTTTCTTTGCCTCTGCATCTCAAAGTCGTGTCAAGGAAGCACCTGACAGCTTCATCACATTCTGGGTGGACAGTCAGTCGGATTTTCATTGTTTGTAGCCAATGGCCATTACAATGTAAATCACAAAAGCAAAACCAGACAATCTAAGAGCATGTTAAAACATTCCAGTTTTCAGAACTTCTAGATTATTAAACATAATAATGTATTTATGGGTCAAATAAGTACCCCTAACTTTCTCACTACCTTATAGCCTCAGATGTGAAAAAACCATCAGGGGCCAAGGACTGCTTCCTATCCCATATCCCCTGAGCAGAGAAAGGTAGATTGGATAAACAACACTTCCCCATTAAGGTGCCTCAGAGCACTCATCAGGGCAGTCTAGATTAAAATCCTTCCCTGCCTGTTCCATATCTGCTAGCCATTTGTTTTCCAAGGCTGAAAGGGGAAAAAAAGAAATTATCTTCTCCCAAGCATTTTAGCATGTGTTTTTAAATTGTTTTTTTAAAAAAAATAAATTGTGTTTTTAATTTTTTTGTGTGTTTTAAAAATTTGTATATTTGTTTTTAATGTTTTCAATTGCTGTAAACCGGCCAGAGAGCTTCTGCTATGGGGCAGTATATAAATGTAATAAATAAATAAACAAACAGCATTGGGAAAAATCCCCCCCCAATTCCTAATTAGCCAACATTGGGTGACCAGCTAATCCTACATTGTAGATCTTTGGTAGATGAGCTGCTGCTCTAGGGAGTAAAAAGGCCAAGTGAAGGTGCTTCTTTATAAAGGTTGAGTCACCCCTCGGTCCTGAATGGCCCATGTCATTACTGCATCATACTAGCCCATCCCTTTCATTCTGTTCCCAGAAGAGGCGGTGCAAATTTGTCCCTTTATAAGGAGTGGCAGGCAGAACACTATTGAGAGACTGTGATTTGGAACAATGAAGTGGCTTGGGAAATGAGGAATGCTTCACCCATTCTCAGAAGAAAATGATACCGGAACCAATCTTCGATCAATCCCCTCACCACCACAGCCAAAACAACAGGAGAAAGTGTTAAAAAATTGTGTCCTTTATTTCTAAATGCCTTCAATTATTTTCCTATTGGGATACTTTCTGATTTTCTACACAACTCTTTAAGGCTTGGTTCAAACCATATCATTAGATTGCTATTTCAAATGGCAACAGAAATTCATTGGGGTAGATTGGGGCCCCGCAAGGTTAGGTAGGCTTACTCAGCAATATTTATTATGAAACAGCAGGAGGATGTGGGCAGGCTGTGTATGAGTGGGGGTGGGAGGTTGTGATAATTGAGACTATCCAGATTCTTTACGGACTGTGACCAAACTTTGATACTCTAATCTTAAAGCTAGTTGTGTAAGATTTCAATCTATCGCAGTGCTTTTCAGTGGCCATTTAGAAGAGGAAGAAAAAAAGGGGGGGAAGCCCCCAAGACGCCAAAAAGTGTGTTTATGAAAATAATTCCAAAGCAGTTTATTAAAAAGACAAGCCCAACGCGTTTCGGCCACCTCATATTTTGGGCTTCGTCAGGGGCTGAAAGTTGAAACATACAAACATGTAATCAGTATTAAAATCTTATGGGACATACAATTCATTATCACATAGCACAGGAACAAACACCAATCATTGTACTCACATACCAAAGATGGAAAGTAACTTTTGCTGAAGAGATTTCAAACAGTATAACTAAAGGTTCTTTGTCAAAGGAAAATATCCGAGTGTTTCTTTTGGCCACAAGCCTGATATTAAATCCTTACATTCAATTGCCTTTAGGTTCTGAAGCCGAGAGATAGATTGCAGATGTAAGCAAGGGAACGTCTCTAAAGTGTAAGACTCACAGGAGGGGAAGTAATTCCAGCTCACCGTTCAGACCACTCGGAGTTAGTGTGTCAAGTTCTAAGATCCAAGCCAGATCCATTTAGAAGAGCAAATAATTTCTAATGAGGTGGGTGTATGTATAAAAAGTGTGCCATCTTCCTTAACGTATCAGATTACCAATATAGGACATGGCTTGGTACCTGTATATCTCAGGCATCAGCTCCTCCCATATGATCCTGCCTGAGCTCTTCTCATTATCTCATCACCAACAGGAGCCGCCCTGAGCTCCTACTGGGAGGAAGGGCAGGATATACATTTAGTAAACCAATTAAATAAAAATAAGTAAATAAAAATGGTGTGACTGATGGGAAGAAGAGGGAAGGTCTTTTAAGTTGTGCTTATCTCAACTGTGGAATAAACCTCCAAAGATAAGTTTTTCAGGTTCCTCTTTGATTTTAAACAGGATCTCAAGACCATTTTAGCGAAGCTTTGAAATGCTTTTAGTCTGCTGGTGCTGATACAATTCTGTGTGATGATGTTATATTTTTAGGGTTGTTTCCAATTTATATTTTTATTGTTCTGTGCTTTTTTAATTTTATCATAGAAAGACCGGATACAAATGTTCAAATGTTGTTGTTATGTGCCTTCAAGTTGATTATGATTTATGGAAACCCTATGAATCAGTGACCTCCAAGAGCATCTGTTATAAACCACCCTGTTCAGATCTTGTAAGTTCAGGTCTGTGGCTTCCTTTCTAGAATCAATCCATCTCTTGTTTGGCCTTCCTCTTTTTCTACTGCCTTCTGTTTTCCCCAGCATTATTATCTTTTCTAATGCATCATTTCTTCTCATGCTGTGTCCAAAGTATGATAACCTTCAATTCATCATTTTAACTTCTAGTGACAGTTCTGGTTTAATTTGTTGTAACACCCAATTATTTGTCTTTTTCACAGTCCATGGTATGCGCAAAGCTGTCCTCCAACGCCACATTTCAAATGAGCTGATTTTTTCTCTTACCTACTTTTTTCACTGTCCAACTGTCACATCCATACATAGAGATCAGGAATACCATGGTATGAATGATCCTGACTTTGGTGTTCAGTGAAACATATTTGCATTTGAGGACCTTTCCTAGTTCTCTCATAGCTGCCCTCCCCAGTCCTAGCCTAATTTCTTGAGTATTGCCTCCATTTTGGTTAATGACTGTGCCAAGGCATTGATAATCCTTGACAAGTTCAATGTCATTGTCAGCTTTAAAGTTACATAAATCTTCTATGGTCATTACTTTAGTCTTCTGTAATGTCTTCTGTTCAGTCTTCAGCTGTAGTCCTGCTTTTGTGCTTTCCTCTAACTTTCAACAGCATTCATTTCAAATCATTACTGGTTTCTGCTAGTAGTATGGTATTGTCTGCATGTCTTAAATTATTGATTTTTTTTCCTCCAATTTTCACACCTCCTTCATCTTGGTCCAATCCTGCTTTCCGTATGATACATTCTGCATTGTCATGGCCCCTTCAGAGGACTCGGAGAAAGAGGCAGAGTTGGTAGACCCAGGAGAAGGAACTAGTGGAACCCCTGAGGACACAGTTCTGGCTCTTCCCCAGCTGGAGAATGTCCAGGACCTGGCTGAAGCCCCTCAGTCGGATTCTGGGCATGAACAGGAGGCTCCCCTCCCTCCTGCAGAAAGGAGACCCCAGCGAGTAGCACAGCAACGGTCGGGTCGTTTAAGAACAAGCAGCTCTGAGCAGATGGGAGACTAATCATGGGGACTTGGCTTAGGGAGACTGTTATAAAAGGCAGTTCATGGCTGCAGCAGACTGCTGACTACAACGTTGGTTGTGACCCCTCACGTGTAACGCTGTTGCTAGCCTCTAGACCTTCTGACTGGACCCCTGGCTTTCTGAACTCTGCTTCCCTACCTGGACAACGCTCTTGAACAATGCTACTGGTTAGTTTGTCAAGCCTTTCTTCTGCCAGCCGGCCTCCTTTATCTGCCTGGCCTTGACTGATTTATTGCCCAGCTAACTGCCGGCTGCTTCGTTACTGCCCAGCCCCCAGCCCTGAAGCTGACATGCATATAGATTAAACAAGTAGGGTAATAAAATACACCCTGTCTCACACCCTTTCCAATGGGGAACCAATCTGTTTCTCCATATTGTGTCCTTACAGTAGCCTCTTGTCCAGAGTATAGGTTGTGCATCAGGACAATCAGATGCTGTGGCACCCCCATTTCTTTTAAAGCATTCCATAGTTTTTCATGATCTACACAATCAAAGGCTTTGCTGTAATCTATAAAGCACAGGGTGATTTTCTTCTGAAATTCCTTGGTCCGTTCCATTATCCAAAGTATGTTTGTGATATGATCTCTGGTGCCTTTTCCTTTTCTAAATCCAGCTTGGATACCTGGCATTTCTTGCTCCAGATATGGTAAGGGCCTTTGTTGTAGAATCTTGAGCATTACTTTACTTGCATGGGATATTAAGGCAATAGGTCAATAATTACTGCGTTCCCTGGGATCCCCTTTCTTTGGAATTGGGATATATATTGAATACTTCCAATCTATGGGCCATTGTTTAGTTTTCCATATTTGTTGACAATTTTTTGTCAAATTTTGGACAAATTCAGTCTCAGTAACTTGTAGCAACTCTATTGGTATGCCACCTGTTCCTGGTGATTCCCCCTCCCCCAAGTATTTTAGTGCAGCTTTCACCTCACATTCTAACATTTCTGGTTCTTCATCATACTGTTCCTCTGAGAATGAACCTGTCATCCTGGCATCTCTTTTACAGAGTTCTTCAGTGTATTGTTTCCATCTTTCTTTTATTTCATCTCGGTCAGTCAGTGTGTTCCCCTGTTGATATTCAACATCCCTACTCTTGGTTTAAATTTCCCTTTCATTTCTCTAATCTTTTCAAATAGGACTCTTGTTCTACCTTTTCTGTTGTCCTCCTCTATTTCTATACAATAACTATTGTAATATTTCTCTTTGTCCCTATATACTACTCGCTGTATTGTTGCATTTAGGGTTCTGACCATGTTTCTGTCTCCTTTTGCTTTCCTTCTCTCTTTAACCATTTTAAGAGTTTCTTCAGTCATCCATTGAGGTCTTTCTCTCTTTTTAACTAGAGGTATTGTCTGTTTGCATTCTTCCCTGATAATCTCTCTGACTTCATTTCATAGTTCTTCTGGTTCTCTATCAACTAAGTTTAAAGCTTCAAATCTGTTCTTTATTTCATCTTTATAGTCTTCTGGGATGTTATTTAAATTGTATTTTGGCATTATGATTGTTTTGTTGTTCTTCTTTAGCTTTACTCTGATTTTCAATATTACCAGTTCATGATCTGTACTGCAATCTACTCCTGGTCTTGTTTTCGCAGAAAGTATGGAACTTCTCCATCTTCTGTTAGCAATTATATAATCAATTTAATTCCTATATTGACCATTTGGTGATGTCCACATGTACAGTTGTCTTTTCGGTTCCTCAAAAAATGTGTTTGCAAGAAACAAATTATTGGCTTCACAGAATTCAATGTCTTTCTCCTGCTTCATTTCTGTCTCCTAAGTCCCATTTCCCCACAATTTCTATTTCTTCTTTGTTCCCTACTTTTGCATTCCAGTCCCCCATGTTTGTCAGCACATCTTGTTTTGGTGTGTGATCAATTTCTTCCTATACTTCTGCATAAAATCTCTCCAGTTCCTCTTCTGTGTTTGCCATTGGAGCATAGACTTGGATGATGGTTATGTTAGTAGGTTATCACTCAGTCAGACCTTATTCTCAGGAATGTGTGCATAAGATTGCAGCCTAAATGGTCCATCTTCTCAGCCTTGGCCAATGGATTTCTAAATGACAATTTCTAAAACAAATGTGCACATCTGTAAGCACTGAAGAACCCCAGTAATGATGGGGCTCCTGGTGTTTCCTCCAACCATTGCAGTATACATTTCTCTCATGCTTCCTTATCTGATAATGCCTAATGGGAGGAGTTACCTGATGACATCTTTCCTCCCCCCCCCCCAGCTTTGTGCAGGAAGCCAAAGAGATTGGCTATGAAACAGCAGGGATAGTTGCACTCATTGATTTTGTTTTAAAAGGAACTTCTTCCTTTTACCTTCTTTTTTAAACCTTTCTTCACTGGTTCTGTAGAAGTAAGAAGGCTTCACTTAAAACCAAAACCAAACATTGCCCAGTTGTCAGGAGCACGATAAACAGTCTCCCCATCTTCCTGCATTTCCAGGAGAGCCCAACCAAGGACATAATGTGGTTTTCAGGAAGCAACAGCACCTGGAAGACTACAGAAAGTAGACCTGCTGGAGAAATGATCAGCAGAATGAAAGAACAAACACAAACACTTGGTAGACCTCAAAAGTGAGGTAAGTGCAACAAAAATCCTGCACGACACATTAGGATTTCCCTGACACTTTCATCTTTGCTAATGTTGAATGCATTTTTCAATAATTGATGCAGAATGGTAGAAACAAATGTGGAAGACGTTTTAGCACTAGAAATTTGCTGTTTCATTTAAGAGTGGCAGAGGCACACTTTATATAACTTTTTTCACCCTGGTGTGGAGAACGGGATGATGATTAGAAGTTTCTGCTACAAAAGTGTTTTTAGAACATTAGGTATCTTATTTCTACATACCTAGTCCAGAAAGACAGATATTAGGCAAGTGTTTTCACAGCACAATCATCAATTTCTGGTTGTCCAAAAATGACACCAGATATCATTTTGTTCCCCCAGAATTATCTGATGTATAGTTTGGGGATGCTGGTTATCATATTGCAATATGCCTGGACAAGAGAGGCAGGTCCTGGTCAGAAATGACAAGAAATTGTACCAGTGCAGTCCAGTCGCCATTGGGTACAGCCCCATATTTTTAGTATGTCTGCAGGTTGAGTTCCAGCTATGAGTTATGGACATGCAGCAGTTTAGCATTGGCATGAGCACATCCTCTGTTGCATTTTCCCCTTTAGTGGCGAATGAGATGGTGTACAGGTGGAAGATGCTGACATGTAGGACTTTAAGGTAGCAACTATATGCATTTTTTTTAGAGTAAGTCACATCAAACACAGCACGGCTCAACCCTGACTAAATATTCATCACACTGTTAGAACCTCTGCTATTGTATTTTGTTGCATCTGAACAGGAAAGGCAGAGTTTGCTACAGCAATATGATTTTGGTTTGTAGCAATCTTTGCCTCTCCATAAAAGTGCCACAACTGCATCCTAGACTGTTTTGTTATCTGTGTGATGGAGAACAAAATGATGCATAAGTAAGGGATGCTGACACAGAGGATTTTTACTCAGCTAGCGTATTTTGCCATGCACCAGTGGACACATGGATTTTTTATTCATGTGTGAGATCTTGACATGCAGCTATTTTTTCGGCCGCTTGTAAAGGTGGATAATGCACTCCATTTTGGTTATGTCTTAGACTGAGAATGAGAAGTACAGAAAGGGGCTAGTTTGGTCTTGCCCCAATCCATATGCATAGCAGAAATGTCCTTTATGCTCTATATGGAATTATTTTATTTCCGCATAAATGATTCTAACATTCTGTGCAACACACACACACCATTTGTATTTTATTAAAACCAAACACTAAAATGTTATGATAGTTTGGGATATAGGAAATATATATTAAGATCATCTATAAACTTTGCCTTATTTTCACAACTATTTGAAAGAGTGCTCACTTATCCTATAGAGAAGCTTTTCACAACCTGCTGCCCTCCAGATGTTTATGACTATAACTTCCCTTGGCCCAGTCAGCACATAGGAGCTGTAGTTTAATTTATTTATTTGTTTATTTGTTTATTCGATTTCTTAGTTGCTCATCTGGCTGGCTACCCAGCCACTCTGAGCGACGTACAAAGCAAAAACATATAAAACATCAAAAACACCAAAACACTAAGCAAGAAAGCTAAACAATAACATAGAGACTAACATGTGAGGGTGCAACAAGAATGAGTGGCTTTTCCAAATACCACAGTTGATGCAGCATTTGAACCCAGGGCAAATACTCTATCCTGATATATCACACTTGCCCTAAATGTAAATGTACTGCCTTCAAGTCGATTCCGACTTATGGCAACCCTATGAATAGGGTTTTCATGAGGCTGAGAGGCAGTGACTGGCTCAAGGTCACCCAGTGAGTTTCATGGCTGTGTTGGGATTCGAACCCTGGTCTCCCAGGTTGTAGTCCAACACCTTAACCATTACACCACACTGGCTCTCTACACTTGCTCTAGCCCCTCATATTTTATTACTGGCTTCCCTTTGAGATAAAGAGGAAATACTACAGGAAAAAGGCCTTGTTCAATAGAAGACACAAATATATATTCCCTATAAGTGAAATGGAGTTCACAGGAGGGTGAGTGTCTCTTTCCCTGAGTCATTGATTCATTACATTTAGTGCTGTATGGCAAGAACACATCTTCAGCAGGAGGTCTTTGTACATGCAACCAAACATGGGAAAAGGCGGACGAGTGTTGCTTAGCAACAGCTTTGACTTTGGTCAGGTACTATGAGAAAAGCAAGATTCTAAATTCAGTAGATTCATTCAAAGAATTTAATGCCATTGCTCAAAAGCATTCTTTTCCTTTGGTAAACTCTTTTCTGAGCTTAGCTCTTAAAATATTTACAAGATATTAAAAGCATAATACCTTATTCACTAATAGGCAAAAAACCTTGTGGTTTAAGAATGTATCTATAGCCCACAGATATTTCTATCAAACTTTGAAAAGCAGGGAAATTGGGCAGCTAATGCACCAGGGGAGCAGGAGACCTGAACTCCTCTCTGAGATATTGGACTGCCCTACAAAGTTGTCAAAATGCAAACACAATTTGGGTTGGTCTTTCACAGTCCAATCCACTTCCTGTGTAGCTTGGAAGAATTTGGTAACAATTCTTGGTTCGACCAGGAGTGTAGAGCAATGAAAAAACTTTTAGTGGCGAAATACAGAACATATAGAACTTTAGACCTTCCAGTACTACCCACGGAATATTTTGTCCTGAAAAAGAACTACAAATCCATGATTAAGAGGAAAAAAAGCTTGGCCCAGCTACAACAATGGAAAACTCTTATACAGGCCTCAGAAACCAAAGATGTGGCCACCTTTTGGTGCCTAGTAAACAGAGGCTGGCCCAAACCATCTCCCAGTTCCGAATACCATATTCCTGTGCAAACATGGGAATCGTATTTCTACAACATCCATGCAAAGGGGCAGGAGTCTGTCTCGCATATTTTAATCCTTCCGAACAATCTCCCTGATTGGCCACCGGTATCTCCCAAGGAAATTGCTTCTCTTATTGCAAGGATGAAACTGGGCAAGGCTCCTGGACCAGATAATATCCCCTCTGAAATATTCAAGCAGAATATTGATTGGTGGACACCATTCCTAGCAGCACTTTTTACGACCATCAACCGCACGGCCAATATTCCCGAAGACTGGGGTCTAGCCACAGTAATTCCAATCTTCAAAGAGGAAAAGCAGGTCTGATCATTTGCATGCTTATTGAGTTCAATGGGGTTTACTCCTATGCCATCATGGTAAGGATAGGAAAAACTGACCATGGGGAAAAAGGGGGGGGAGGAGTATATTGGAGGAGGCAAAGGAAGGGGGAGAGGAGGGCAGGTTTGATCATTTGCATGCTTATAGAGTTCAATGGTATTTACTTCCATGCAATCATGCTGAAGATAGGTAAAACTGACCATGGGGAGGAGGAAGGGGAGGGGGAGGAGGGGATTGGAAGGGGATGGGAATGGGGAGGGAGGGGCAAAGGGGCAAGAGGGAGAGGATAGGAGGGAGGAGAAGGGAGGTTGGGTTTGATCATTTGCATACTTCTTGAGTTCAGTGGGATTTATTGCTATGCAATCATATTTGAAAATGGAAATGGACTGCCTTCAAGTCGACAAGACTTATGGTGATCCTTTGAATAGGGTTTTCATGGTAAATGGTATTCAGAGGTGGTTTTACCATTGCCTTCCTCTGAGGCTGAGAGGCAGTGACTGGCCCAAGGTCACCCAGTGAGCTTCATGTCTGTGTGGGGGATTTGAACCCCGGTCTCCCAGGTCATAGTCCAACACTGACCCAGGGGAGGGGCAGGGAGGAGAAGGGGAGGGGAGGATATTGGGTGGGTGGGCACTGGGCAGAGGGGAAGCCTCTTTCCTTTCCAAATGGAAAACCTTGGGAAAACCTTGTGAATACCGTGGAAGACAAACAAAATTCAAAGGGACCTTGATAGGCTGGAGCATTGGGCTGAAAACAACAGAATGAAATTCAACCAGGATAAATGCAAAGTTCTACACTTGGGAAAAAGAAATCAAATGCACAGTTATAAGATGGGGGATACTTTCAAGAAGCATCTTGGAATTGTCATTGATCACAAGCTGAATATGAGCCAATAGTGTGATGTGGCTGCAAAAAGTATAGTTTCCAAATCACGTAAAGTATTAGTTCCCCTCTATTTAGCACTGGTTAGGCCTCATCTTGAATACTGCATCCAGTTCTAGTCTCTGCACTTCAAGAAGGATGCAGGCAAACTGGAACATTCATTACATTCATTACATGCCACAGGGGGTTTGGAGCAAGTTTAAAGCAGACTTTTTGGAATCTATTTGTGGCACTATCCTGAAGAGCAAGTGTTTAACAAGCAACAATAAGAGTCACATGATGACACACTGATCATTTAACAGACATAAATTTTATAATATTTATTGATAAATCACCTAGTTTTTAAAGGAAAGGACTGAATTTAGAAGTTAAAGGCTGTAATTCTATGTTCACTTTCACTTCAGGAGTAAGCCACAATAAACTCAGTGGAACTTACTTCTGATTAAACATGGTTAGGACTACACTGTAACTTCAGACTCCTAAATCTTTCTCCCCATCCCCTTTACTAGATTACTGGTACATTCTCCCACCTTCTCTCAGGACAAAAATTTTCACTTGTCTCAGCCCACAGGGGCCACACAAGTTCTGCTTCAGTCTTAGGGTCCCCCCGTAAGCCTTTTCTCTCTTCATTACCTCTCTGTTGTTCTTTCACCTCTTCCTACATTCCCCTCAAAATGATACTGCAATCCTATCCCAACCCCACTTACCTGGGAGTAAGTTCCACTGAGCTCAGTGGGACTCACTTCTGACCCTGGGAGACCAGGGTTCGAACCCCCACACAGACATGAAGCTCACTGGGTGACCTTGGGCCAGTCACTGCCTCTCAGCCTCAGAGGAAGGCAATGGTAAACCCCCTCTGAATACTGCTTACCATGAAAACCCTATTCATAGGGTCACCATAAGTCAGGATCAACTTGAAGGCACTCCAACACAACAACATGAGCAGACACATAGGCAAACTCCCCTCCTTTTCTCTGCCCCTCCCCAACTGTTTCTTCTAACGGGCTGGAATTCTAATCCTTCTTACCTGGGACTAAGTCCCACCGAACTGAATCGGATTTACTTTAGACTAGGTTTGGGGTTAGGATTATACTATGAATGTAATCAAACTTAATTTTGTAAAAATTAATTGGGTGTTAGAACAAACTAAACCAGAACTGTCACTAGAAGCTAAAATGATGAAACTGAGGTTATCATACTTTGGACACATAATGAGAAGACATGTTTCACTAAAAAAGACAATAATGTTGGGAAAAACAGCAGGGAGTAGAAAAAGTGGAAAGCCAAACAATAGATGGATTGATTCCATAAAGGAAGCCACAGACCTGAACTTACAAGATCTGAACAGGGTGGTTCATGACAGATGCTGTTGGAGGTCGCTGACTTGAAGACACATAACAACAACAACAACAACAAGCCCCATTGAATAAGTGAAATTTACTTCTGAGTAGACATTTTTAGAATTACAGTGCGAGCCCTCAGAATCTTTCCCCCTTCTCTCTCTTCTGCCCTTCTCTCAAAATAGCAGTTTTCACTTGACTGAGCCCACAAGAGGCTTTAACTCCATTTAAAATTGTAAAACAAACTCTTTTTTTAAAAAAAAAGAGTCAACAATTTAAACAGTTCACTCCTAGCTCTAGTTTGCTGACAAGTCTCTCTCACATTTTTAGGCACTCCATTTACCTGGGAATAAGCCCCACTGAACTCAACGGGATTTACTTCTGAGTAAACAATTTTCCTCCTTCCTTCCCTGAAGCTCATTGCTAGCACACACATGTTCTGCTCCACTTACCTGGGAGTAAGCCCCACTGAACTCAGTGAGATTTACTTCTGAGTAGACATTTTACCTCCTTCCTTCCCTTCAAGCTCATTGCTACCACACAGAACCTCCACTCCACTTACCTGGGGAGTAAGCCCACTGAACTCAGTGAGATTTACTTCTGAGTAGACATTTTACTGCCTTCTTTCCCTTCAAGCTCATTGCTACCACACAGAACCTCTACTCCACTTACCTGGGAGTAAGCCCCACTGAACTCAGTGAGATTTACTTCTAAGTAGACATTTTACCGCCTACCTTCCCTCAAGCTCACTGCTACCACA
The DNA here is from genome assembly GCF_030035675.1 of Rhineura floridana. NCBI lineage: Eukaryota > Metazoa > Chordata > Lepidosauria > Squamata > Rhineuridae > Rhineura > Rhineura floridana. The sequence continues at coordinate 114,916,876 of NC_084480.1, read as the reverse complement.
CAGAAGCACCGCTCCACTTACCTGGGAGTAAGCCCCACTGCACTCAATGGGACTTACTTCTGAGTAGACTTTTAAAAAATTGCAGAGTCCTTCAAAGCTCCCCCCATTTTTTGACTCTTTCCTTCCCTCAAGCTTGATTGAGTGTGTGGGGAAGGCAGGCAGTGGGAGAGAGAGCGGATTGGGGCAGGGCAATTGAGCCAATGGAAAGGGCAGGCAGGGGGGAGACAGTGGGGGTGGGAGAACACACACACACACACACACACACACACACACACACACACACACACACACACACACACACACACACACACACACACACACACACACACACACACACACACACACACACACACACACACACACACACACACACACACACACACACACACACACACACACACACACACACACACACACACACACACACACACACACACACACACACACACACACACACACACACACACACACACACACACACATCACCGTCACTCACCTCCATTCTGCTGCTGCCTTCTTCGTCATCCTTGCCCTCTGGCTTTCTCCCTCCATCGTCCATTTTTCTCTCTCTCTCTCCTGACCTTCTGGCTCTCCATTTCCTCCCTCTGCTTCCTCACACAGAGCAACGAAGGAAGAGCAACGCTCAGCAGTAGGCCAGTGTGAGTCACATGTCTGTTGCCATCAATCACAGGAGCAGACTTCCCCTGCTTCCTCCAAGTAACTGGAAGGGGAGGGGGAGGGAGAGTGAAATGAAAGAACTCCTGTTTCTACTTCTGCGCATGCAGTATGTTATCATCCACGGTAATGCATTTTTTAATAAATTAATTAAAAACAAACCATGCCACTTTTTAAATTTAAACCTACTACAGATGAAGTACTGTGTTTGGGCAAGCTCAGGGATTTGATTAGAGATACCTTACAGTCATCTCTGATTTTTAATGAATTTCAACAGATTATGAGAATTTCTCAAGAAAAAAGTCCAAACGGCTTCTAGTTTTTCTCTCTCCGTTTTTCACTTTAACCTGTGGATTCTCCGTGGGGGGGGGGGGGTTGTGTATCACCAAGAAAACTTCCAGAGTTGTACAGCAAGCGATTCTGAATCCAACAGTATAAGACTTGTAAGTTTTTGGTTTGAAATGGGATTATACAAAGCACCAGAAAGGGGTGGGGGGTATTTTCATTTAACATGGTAGAATGCGAAAAATCCCTACTGACTATAGTATACAGCCACTCTTGTGGCTGTGTAATAAATGTCATGAACCTGTAATGGTCATGAGTATTAAAGATCCGATAACCATACTTTGGCTCCAGTAAGGGACTCTGGGAGATGGCTATAGTTAGAAAAGACAAGCCTTTGCTAATTTGTAAAGTTAAGTTTCATTTTTCCAGCTGAAGACGGTTAGAAGAAGCCTTAACAAGCTGCACCTGGCTATCTTGGCTGATTAGCAAGTGCCTGGCACCCAAGGTCATCCTTGGCCTATGCAGTTGGAAAACATCGTTGGGAGGGGGGCCTGAAGGCGCGAAAATGTGAGAAACATCGAGAAGAAAGTTACATCAGTCACTTTCTGATTGGTCAATTAATCTTGGGCCGTTAGGATCCTTTTCCCTTAAGTATAGGGCTAGGGATCTATAGCCTTTA